>NC_029791.2:17885267-17888062 GCF_000816755.2 Arachis ipaensis | reverse complement strand
AGCATTTGAAGTTTGAACCCAAGCCCATTTCAATGTTGGTTGTCTAGTTCAGGTGCGGAAGAGTACTATAATGGATTAATGGTTGCAGTTTGAAGTTTGAACACTCAATCTCTACTTACCATATACTGCCCACTGTGGCAGTGTCCCCTGTCTTCTGTGAGTTCTGTCTATCCGCTTTCATCAAAACAAAGATGACACACAACCACACCCCCACACCCAATAAAAATGGCGGGAAAATTTGGCGCCACTATTCCACTCTCCATTCTTCCTCTATATAAACCCTTTGCTTCCACTTCTTATTCCCTGTCCTTTCAATCCTTCTCTCTTCTTAACCAACGCTATCCTCATTTCTGCAACAGCCTTGTTCTCACCATGGCCCAACCAGACTCCCACGCCACCAACGGCTCCACCGTCGCCGAGATCCAAGAGCCCTCCCCCAAGATCCTCAAGGTCCACCAAGACGCTGACATTTCCACCAACCTTGCTTCTCTCCTCCGTGTAAAGAAGCTCTCCGACAACGCCGTTCTTCCCTCTAGGGCTTCTTCTCTCTCCGCTGGTTACGATCTCTCCAGGTACCTCTCCCTCTCAAGTTAAACTGAAACAGGTACTCTGTTAGAGAAGCCGAAACCGAAACTGAAATTCTGTTTTATTTTGTTTTTTCTGTTAGTGCTGTGGAGACGAAGATTCCGGCGAGAGGCAAAGCTCTGGTGGCTACTGATCTCAGCATTTCGATTCCAGAAGGCACCTATGCCCGAATTGGTGATTAAATTACCGATATCTTTGTTTTTGTTCGGGTTACGGTTTCATAATTTTTTGGGTGCTGATTTTGGGGGGTTTTTGTTTCTCTGCAGCTCCGCGATCGGGTCTTGCATTGAAGCATTCTATTGACGTTGGTGCGGGGGTGATTGACGCTGATTACAGAGGACCGGTTGGGGTGATACTGTTCAACCATTCGGATGTTGATTTTGAGGTGAAGGTTGGTGACAGAGTTGCACAGCTGATTTTGGAGAAGATTGTGACTCCTGATGTTGTTGAGGTTGAGGATTTGGATTCAACTGTTAGGGGTGAAGGTGGGTTTGGATCAACCGGTGTTTGAATTTAGGGATTAGGGCTTGGTCTTCTAAGTTGAGATTTTAGGGTTAGTGGTTAATGTAGATGGAGAAAGCTCTTTTGGTAATTTTGTGGAGCAGTTGGTGGGCGTTGTAGTGCTTTTCTCCCAGTAACTACGATTATTAGGGATGTCAACAAATTATCTTTGGTTTTTATAAATGAAACTACTAGTTATATATTTTGTTCATGACTGTTCTAACTCTAATCTCTGGTTTTATTAATTCAAAGATTCAAGTATCTAATATCTGGACAAACTACTTAACACTTAATGAACATTACTGTTTCATGCATTTTTGAAAATGTATCCTGTTATGTTGGAGGTTTGAACTATGAGGATAGTGCTACTGGAGATATTGTTTTGTGTTCTCTGTCTTCCTGGGCTTATTTTATTTTTCGAACGTGATTTAATTGATATTCATCTGAAATATTTCTTGCAGGGGTTTTACCAATCAAGTTATTAGGTTATTGGAACTTTGAATATTCTAATCAATTCAAAACTTTGGTACAACTAGGCCTTTAGAACTAATTATATTATATAATTCATATATATAAATGTTAAATATTGCCTAATGTAAGAGAATATCATAGACAACAATGATCTAATTTAAGAGGAACTGGTTTGTGGATCGTCCTTTACAACTATGTCAAATGTATTAGACTATTAGCTCTTTTAAAGAGTCTGCAAAAGTTGGGTTATGTGAAATGTAGAAAAAAGTAAAAAACCAACTTTGAGGTGTTTGGAAATGTCATTATCTCAACTGGTATACATCAAGACAAAATTTACGTGGGACTATCCACATTCTTGGAATGCATCTTGGTTGATTCCAAATAATGAAAGGATACGCTAATGTTTGACAATGAAGATTAACGATGTGAATGAAAAAATGGAAGGTAACCCATTCTTATTGGTGTTATATGGACTATTTGGAGAGGAAGTTGGTGCCTGTTACAATACTTCCTTATTGTTAGAAAGAAAAGTTTAACCGTGCATGTATATTGAGAACATCATCAAGTAATTAATGCATCTGTATTTTTGAAAATTACAAACACATTAATTATAATCTTTAAAATATATTTTCAATAAATCGCAATTATGATTACTATTGGGAATTTAACATTCTCTTTTAGTATATAAGTCATTATCCCGTACACACAAATTATGTTCTCGTATATATAATTTTTTAGTTGTTTTAATTAATTTGGTTTGGTTGAGTGATTATTTTACTTGTCTTAATAAATAGAATTTCAATTTGTGATATATTAGTCCTCGACTTGATTGGGTTTGAAATTACAGTGAAAAAAAAAAGTATTTGCTTTTAAAATAGAATAATTTCTCATTGATAGCAATATTTATAAATATTTGTTTTTGTTGAAATTTATCCGTCACAGTTTTATTTGTTAGTATTATATTCATTCTTGAAGTCAAAACAATATGGTCAACATTGTTACCACCAGTTAAAATTTCATATTTTATGATATGATTTTCAAGTTTTCAAATTTTCAAACTTATAGACCTATGGCATTACAAAAACTATTAAATTGATTAATATTATTTAGTAATATTACCAAAATACCATCGTTGAGTATTAGTTTGTACGAGGAGAAATTATAATAACTTTTATTATTCAATATGTAATTTATTTTATTGAAAAAATGAATTATTATTCCCTAGATTGGTAAATACA
>NC_029791.2:17853053-17884894 GCF_000816755.2 Arachis ipaensis | reverse complement strand
ATATTTAAAACTAAAAGAGAAAAGAAAAATGTTTTTTTTTTTAATTTGAATCGAAAAATATCTTGCACGTATATTCAACTTTTATATATACTAAATGCAATAAAATTTAATAGTATATATCTATTTGTTACAACAATGACTCAAAATATTAATCAAATATATATTTGTTCCCAATAAGACCCTCAAGCGAGCAAGATCAACCTAGACCTATTGTTAGGGTCCTAAATACGATTTAGGTTCATTATCTTAAGGCCCGATACAGATAAATTCTGTAAACCCCGCTAAATTAGCACATAATTAGTCAATAAATTAAATTTTAATAAGAAAAATTAGAAATGAAAATCTTATATTAAAATAGGATAGAGCTCTTTAAAATGAGAAATTTGACACTAATTTCGAAAAATTTGGCCTAAGATTGGATCGAACGGACCGAACCGGTTGAATTGGGCCCGTAGACCCAACTGAACCCATCAAATAAATGAGCCCAGGGCTCATCTTCTTCCCCATTTCAGCAGAAACCAACGCTGAATAGCCAAGGGGAGAAGAGAGCTTCCAAACCCTCGCCACAACCTTAATCCACCATAACTTCTTCATCCGATTTCCGATCGCCGCACCGTTTGCGGTCACGCGTCCACCACATCGAGCTTTACGATTCTATCGAATCAATTTCATAGGTAAGCTTCAATCTCACCCCAGCCTCTCTATCCCTCAATTTTCGAAATTAAAGGGAACCCATGTTGAGATTTTGTTTAATTTAGTACTCTAGGTTCAATTTAACTTGTGGAGCTTGACGGATTTAGTTCGTTTAGTCCGTAGACACGGTGAGAGTCCTAAACCCTAGTTTTTCTTGTTTGGATTATATTGGATATTGAATTGTTGGATATATGTATGTATGTATATATATGTGTTAGGTGTATGAATGCATGATATGGAGATTCTTGGAATCATTGGAAGCTTGATTTGAGAGCTTAGTGGAGTTAGTGTTAAATCTTGGTGATTGAAGCATTGCCCTTTTGTCTTGTGGTTTGTCTTCGTTAATACGTTGAAATCGGCCAAGGTATGGTTTAGGTTTCGCGTGTATAATATATAATGTCGTGTGAAAACTTAGGCTAGAGAACCTTAGGATAAGCTGAACTGATTATATGTATTATTGGATGTTTAGTAATAATGATATGGTTTGAGTATGTGTGGTATTCACTTGGTTTTATTGGTATTGGAATGATGAATGATGAGGTGATGATGTTTGAAGAACTTGTGATTTTGGCATTATGTAAATATAGGTTGGTTTGTTGATGTTTGATGATAAACTTGTGAAGTTTAGGTTGAAGTGAGATGGTATTGAATTGAGAAATGGTAAGATTGAAAAGATTATTGTGATATTGTCAAAAGTATGTGATATTGATGATTATAGGTATGATGAATTGGGCTGGAATGAGCTTTAAAAAGAAAATGAGGTTTTGGAGCTTCTTGTAAAATTTAGTTTTTGGTCAAATTTCGGCGAGTCATAACTTGGCTTCTGGATCCCCAAATTATTTCAAACTTATTTTGTATAAAAATTGGGTCCGTGAAGTTTACGCCGTTCGAAGAACGGAGGAAAAATGATTTAAAACAAAAAAATTTATGTGCGTCGGAAGTTTAAGGTGAAAAATGGAAATTCTACAGCTTTTAAAACTTAGTGAAATTTTTGGAAAAACGCATGTCCACGCGTACGCGTGGCCCACGCATATGCGTGACATGGAACTTTTGCGTATGCATATACCCCCTTCGTGGACAAACGCTACTGCCTGGTTTGCATGCGTACGCGTGACTCCCCTATTTTCAGCAAAGGTATTATGTGTTTTAAAGCTCAATTTTGAACCTCCAAACCTCTGTTTTTACCCTTTTAGCACTAGAACATAATGATAAGCATAGTTATAAGTTGGAGTTAGGAAATAGAGATAACTTGGGAATGAATTAAATGTTAAAAATGATGAATTGTATAAGAAGGAGGTGCATGTATGAATGAGTTCTGATGCTAAGGCTTGAATGATTGATTTTCTACAAGTATTATGAAATGTATGAGGCAAGTAAGAGAATAATGTAAGAAATTGAGAATTGATGATATTAATTAATCAAGGATAATAAAATGTATGATCAATGAGTTAAGTGAAATTGAGAATGATGAGATGAGACATGAATTAGTATCGAGAATGAAAATGATAATTATGAGAAATGATTGAATATTTTGAGCTTGGGGTATTATTTTCTCCATGTCAGCTTGGGATGTCATCTCTTCTCTCCATGTCAACTTGGTTCTCCACCCATGGATATTATTGAGCTTGGGGTGTTTTCTCTTCCCCATGTTAGCTTAGGGATCCTCCCCATGATGTATTTTTTTAGCTTGAGGACATGTCGGGATGGCTACATAACCGACAGTTGATATCAATAGCCATAGGACAGGCATGCATCATGTGCATATTGTTTGGATTGCTTGCTTGTGAATTGTTTGGGATTGCCTTCGTGATTATAATCTGCTACTTATTATAATTGTTATCTGCATTACCTGTAAATTACCTGTGTTTGCTTATCTGTCTGTGCATATTCACCGGAGATGGAGGAATGGAGGAAGGATAGAAGGGTCTAGTGTTTAGGTCGAGTTTTAGTTAAGTTTCGGAACCCTTAGAAGGCCACCCTTATGGTTTCTGTTTAATATATCTTAAACTTTATAATCTGAGTGTGGCGTTCTAGGATTGCCTCTGGCATTCCCAGGACCTTATATCTTATATGCATGGCACCTTTACCATGCTAAGAACCTCCAGTTCTCACCCCATACTATGTTGTATTTTTCAAATGCAGGTCGAGAGGCTCCTCGTTAGGCGTTTTGAGGCGGAGTAGTTCCTGGGTTTATTTTGATATATAGCTTATGTACTACTAGAAAACTAGTTATTACAGATGGATATTTCCGACGGATTTTATCCCACTGAAATACAGAGGGAATTTCAGAGGAATTTTTTGTCGGAAAACAAAAAAAAATGAATTAGCATAAATTACAGACGGAAAAAAAAATCCGTCGATAATTCTGTCAGAAAAATTAATTTTTTTCCGTGAAAAATGGTTACAGATGGAAAATCCGTCTGTAACTAAATAAAAAAATATAGCATTTTATTAAATTATTACAGACGGATTTTTCCGTCTGTAATTTAAAATTTTCCGTCGAAAAATATTAAAATAAGGGTTGTTACCAAAAAGCTCTGCATTTCAATCACGATTACAAATCTCTACGCTCATCCCTTCCATATCCTCCATTAGCGGCGCATCTCAGCTTTGGTTCAGTCACACTGAAGCTCCGTCACACCCCTTCCAATGGATCTTCTCCGTCACGCTCTCTTCCGTTCCTCCTCCTCCTCCGCCGCCGCCTCTATTGCCATTGTTTGATCGTTCCTCTGAGTTTTCGTCTTCTTCTGTCGCTGCCGCCACCGCTTGCGTTGCACGATCTCTCTCTATCATCCCTTGCGTCGCACGAGCCCCCTCCTTGCTGTTGCTTAGGGTTCAATTTTTCTGTACCAATTTTAGGTTTATCAATTTTTCCTCGCAGATTCTATCTTCTTGTTGTTATTGATGCTGATTGAGCTTCTTGTTCCTGTTTCAGTTTTCTATCACATGCTGGTATCTCGAAACAGATGGTAATTTTGCCCTTTCCATTCTCTTTCTTCTGTTTAAATTTTTCTAATTTCCAGCTTAGGGATTTGATGACCTGTTCTGAGCTTGTTCCATGATTCTACTCTATTTGTGATTTTTTTTTGTGTAGATAAATGCATTGCTTTCAATCATTCATCTTAGTATTTTTCGTTCTTATACAATGTGTGAAACACTTGGATTTCAATTTTATATATATAGCTTGAAGAGGCTTTCTGAAACTTTTTCAGTTTCACCATTGTAACGCTGGTTTAATCTATTTCCTCTCATATTGTATGCATGTTTGTTTATTCTGTTTGGTTAATTGTTTTTGAAACCCTAGAATTGCACATTCTTCATTAATCAATGTTCTAGCAATACAGTGAAATTCGTTGAACTCTTATAAATATAGAATTGAATTGAACTTCTAGATTATGGCTTCTCTTAATCACTTATTGCACCAGATAGATATATCTATGCAGAAATTGTATTATTAGGATTATTTATTGCAGTATTATTCTCTCTTCTGTGATTTGGAAGTTGTAGAAGTAGTTAGGTGATATGTTAAGATAGAATATTGGAAGGTTCCTTTTTTTTCCTTCTGTTTTATGACCTTCTTTTCAGCTTAAATATTAATGGAAAATAAAATTAACTTTGTCTATGATCTACTTGGCTGAAGAGTGAGGAGCAGATACTCCGGGATGATATCAAGTTTGGTGGAAAAGCCCAAACAGCTTTTCATGAAAGATATCAGGTTAGTGCACTGATTGATTCTATGGATTTGTCAAATAGAAATTTGTTACTGACATGGTTATTTTGGTGGCAGGATG
Source organism: Arachis ipaensis (assembly GCF_000816755.2). Lineage (NCBI taxonomy): Eukaryota > Viridiplantae > Streptophyta > Magnoliopsida > Fabales > Fabaceae > Arachis > Arachis ipaensis. The sequence goes on along the minus strand of NC_029791.2, from coordinate 17,880,410 downwards.
CTGTCCAAGTATAATGTCACTACCACGTTAAGGTTGGTTTCAAATTAAGAAGGAACATGATTTATTTCCTTTTTTCTTTTCGAAGGTGTTTTTGTTTTTGGTATATATACTGCAAATGAATTTGATTTTCACTTTTTGGATCTGTTTGGTTTATGCTTTTATTTTCTGTTTGGTACAAGAGGTATGCATTTCATGCAAAGATTGCAAATGCTGATTAGTTTTGTTGGCTTATATGATTTGGCAGGTCTCAGGACAAACCTCTGGCTGCATGGTTATTTACACAGGTTGTAGAGGTAGTGCAAGCTGTAAGATGACCAATGCTAGGGGGGAAGTTAAATACCCAATCAAGGTTGGTTTTTCGAATTCCTTTTCATCTTATTATTTATATGGCTTGCTCCTAGGTGAAACTAAAACATTCTATTTTCAGCATGAGTTGAGAATTTGTGATGTGTACTTCAATTAGTTAAATCTTGCCTTTACGTGCTTTAATTATCACGGTCATTCTCTGGATTTTATCCTCTGTCCTTTTTTTTTGGTTCACCATTATTATAGGGAATCAATATATTGAAGGCTCATGGAAAAAGTGCTAGAGACGGCTTTCTGATGAATGGTTTTCCTCTAAATACTGGCCGTGCAGCTCAAGGAATGCCTCTTAAGGTTGCCCCTGCAAAAATTGCATGTCTTGATTTTAATCTTCAAAAGACTAAAATGCAATTGGGTGTTCAAGTATTAGTTACTGATCCCAGAGAGCTTGAGAAAATTTGTCAAAGGTAATATTAGTACAATTTATGCTTAAATCTTCTATCAGTGACATATGATCATGCTTTCTCAAGCTTAGTTAACTTGGAGAAATTGGACTTAGAGAGGTGTTCAGAGATTCATAGTGAATTTGTTCATCTTAAAGATTTTTTCCTAATATTCTGCTCTATCTTTTAGATCCTGAACTTAGCTTGTTATTATTGTAAATTTGTAATGATGATAACCTCTTGTTTAAGGTCAGTTCTACATACAAATTTAAGTATGAGACAGTAATGATTGGTGGCTTGGCATGAACTTTATCACGTGGGAAGATCCATATGATAATTATCTTGAATTATCTAGTCTCGTTGTATTCTTTGAATACATAGCTTTAGTCGAGGCATTTATTTTATTATTGGTTATGTTGTTCGAAGACTTCTGGTTAGTTTTCTAGCCTACAGTTAATGGCTAGGATAGGTGCTACTCTCCTATCAGGAGCCCCTTTTTCGGTACAAAAAAGATTAGTGGTTTGGCTGTATGGCAGGCTGGCAGGCTACTAAGTCATGGCAATGGTATCACCATGCCCCAAGGAGTAGCAATGGCTTACAGATTAACTGCCAACCTACAAGAAATCAAGATCAATGAGGGAATGCTATGCGATCATAGCTGTTGAGCCAATCAAGATCAAGATTCATTTGAATTTGAGATTGCTATGTTGTGTGCTGGTGCGGTTGCTTATTCGTAATTCTTATCTGATGTTTAATCTGTTTTGAGGGAGGGGTAGCTTTATGTGTCATTTTTTATTAGTTGTGTTCTTATTTTGGGGATTTTTTGGATGGTGTTGTTTTTGTAGGGATCTCCTGGAATTGAAGATAGCGACAAGTCTGAGGCGCATTTGACTTCAGCTGCTGCTTCTGTGGAGGGTTAAATTCAGGCGCATTTAGCTGTCTAGTATGAATATAAGATTTGTGTTTATTTTTTATAAGTTAATGTGCTACTGGTTCTAATATGAATATAAGATTTGTGTTTATTTTGAGTTACATGACTTGGTTGCAATACCGGATTTGGTAAACAAAGCAGATGTGGAAAGTATGGAAAGAAATGGTTATGAAAACCCTTCACTTCCTACTGTACCAGAGACACATTATGTTGAGACAGCTAGTCATAGGTATGTAAACTATATTCTTCCTTCAGTTTTGTAAATTAATGAAACACAACGATTGTGAATGCTCGACATCTTATCTGAAAGTAGAAACCAGTATAGATGTGATTTTTTCTAGGTTTCATCATCATTTGTTTTGGATACTTGCATGTGAACAGGAGAAAAAGTTCCACAGTAGAGTTTTGCATATGACCCTGGTCACCTATTAATAAGATAAGTTAACCATATGCATATCATACATGAGATTTAACTTTTTGTGAAACTTGAATCCTAAATGATGGATGGTAAATATGCCAACTAGTAATGCTGGACATTAAATCAAGGAACTCATGGAAAAGTGCATAATTTTTAACTTTTTGTGAAACTTGAATCCTAAATGATGGACGGTAAATAAGCCAACTAGTAATGTTGGACATTAAATCAGGGAACTCATGGAAAAGTGCATAATTTTTTTGTTGTCTTAATTATTAGAGTTTCTTTTGGATACTCCTTGAAAATCATTCAATTGTTCACAATTTTTCCCTCTTTATACTAATACTTGCCACATAACTATAGATTGTGAGTTAATTTAGAATATGAAATGGGTTTATTCGTCATTAACAAAATTTAATCCTGAGATATATTATTTAATTTATTAAATATTGTTAGGCTTATCTATGATTAAAATATTTAGTTACTCGAAAAATGCTGAAATGGGAAATTTGTTGCAATTCACTCTTCACCAATTTTTCTTATGCATATAAATGTTAACCAATGATTATCTCTTATAATTCCCTCTGCTTTGTTGGAGGGAACAGCATTGGTAGTCCTCGTCGAACTTTGTCATTGGTTGCCACCACTAGTTCCTCAAAGCTTGGAAGAGAGAGTTTCATAGATCTTAATCTCCCTGCCCCAGCCGAACAAGATGATGCGAACCAATTCGAGAATTCCGCGATTTCTGATGCAGAGTTTGTGAATTCGGCGAAGGTTTTTCCTAGATGAAAGTTTTTTTTTTTTTCACGATGATTATAATGATTATCTTGGTTGTTATTGATCCAAAAAGGTACTAAAAGTTTTGGTTCAGTATTTTTCTCTTTTTTCTATGTTCTCTTCTCAAGAACAATTTTTAGATTTGTTCAGTTACAGCTAATTGGAGTAATATGGTTTACTCTATAGTTGTTATTTACTTAATAATTTCAATATCAATTATCATTATTTACATCGATGTTTGTATTCATATATCTTGTTGAAAATGTTGTCTCAATTTTATTTAGTGGAACATGAATAATTGCCATACTTCATATTTGTTTTATGAATTACACACAATTTTCGCAATTTGAAATCAACTATACTTAACTAATGTAATGTAATTGTAATATTTCAGGCTCTTGACACCTTCAACACTGCAGTAGTTTCTCCTATATACTGTGTCATGTTCACAACACTTACCATCCTAGCTAGTGTGATAATGTTCAAGGTATCATCAACTAATTTTAGCATTTAAGTTTTAGTCTCTGTGTATTTCAGTTGCATTATAATTACAAAACATATTCTTTTGGAGTCTGCCAGTTGAGAAATGAAGTTAATAAACTGGAGGAGAGGCTTGGAGTTACTGATGATCATCTCAAACAAAAGGTGCTCTATAGTCTGGTCCTGTTATTTCATGGAATTTGAAATCATGTTTAGTATATCTAAATGCATGTTTTTAAATCTACTGCCATGCAGAATATGAAAATCAAGAAACTGGCAAATGAAAAGAAATGTGCATTGGCTACACAATATGCGGCAGAAGCAACTCTTAGAAGGGTACATGCAAATCAAAAGGATGATGATATTCTCCCAATTGACAGCATCATTACTCCATTTGAAGCTGAGATTAAAATATACAAGAATGAGTTACAAATAATGTAACTCCCAGCAAGGATGCATTTGTCAAATAATTAATTAATTTAATGTAACTTCTTCTTCCTCTTTATATGATGCTATAAGAACAATACACTGAGTATATGTTTTGAATTATAGTTGATGTATCAACACATTTTGTTGATGTATAGTTATTTATTATTATAGTTGATGTATCAATACACTTTGTTTATTTTTTGAATTATATTGGCTTCCTTGATTATAGTATTTTTCTTTTAGTTCGATAATATAATAAATTTGTTTATTTTTTGAAATATTATAAATATTCGAATACAAATTAGATAAAAAATTTATTTATTAAATTTATATTTATTTTGTATGAAAAAATGTGTATTTTGTAAAGAAAAAATCTAAAAAAAAAATTTACCTTACTGATGGATTTACAGACGGAAAATTCGTCTGTAATTACAGACGAAAAATTCGTCTGAAAATTTTTCTGTAATTACAGACAGAAAATTCGTCTGAAAATCTGTCTGTAATTACAGACAGAAAATCCGTCTGAAAGTGCGTCGCCATTGGGAAATGGGTAGAAAATTTAGAGAGGGAAAATCCGTCGGTAACTGGTAAAAATCCGTCTATAATTTTTTGACGAAAAAAATTCGTCGGTAAATAATTTTCGACGGGGCTTTTACAGAGGGACAAAATCCGTCGGTAATTTCGTCGGTAACCAAAAATCCGTCTGTAATAAAGACTAAATCCGTTTGTAAATCTGTCTGTATTAATCCATTTTCTAGTTGTGTGTATATACATATACTTAACTCTCTCCGATTGACTTGTTATTTTGTTCCTCTTAGAGGCTAATGGAGAGCTAGGGTTTTATTTATGTATTTTGGGCTTTGGGATATGCATATATGTATGTAAATATTCTCCGGCCAGCCTTGACTTTGCAGGCTGAGTTAGGAACTTGTTATTATGTATCTTTTTGGCTCTTTACTCTTAGTTTCTGTTTATATTATGTTCGCTGACTTTCGGTTTCTTCACACGCAAGTTATCTCGTTTTCTAAGCGTTGCGCTTTTACTTTGCGTTTTAGTTTTACCCGTTTTTCAAGGCTCCTAGTTAAATATCTCTTTTACTATATATACTTTTAGAGGTCGTAATACCTTGCTATCTCAATCTTATGACTTAAGCATAAGATTAAGTGTGGTAGGGTGTTACAAATTTCACATGTCCCATCTCAAATCAGCCCATATTAAATATTCGTTGCTAGTTAGAGATGATAATGAATACTTGTGGGGGCGCGACGGGTCTCCTTTCCCGTCCCTCACTCTCGTTTTAAAAAAAGGAAAAACAACCATTTGTACCCATGAACTTTACGAATGCTGACAAAAGTACCCATTAAAGAAGGAAGCTAACGCTGGATCCATCAAAGATAGATTCCGTACGACAAAAGTAGCCAAATCCTAAAATGTTGACTTTTTAATAAAATTCCAGAATTACCCCCACCATTATCTTCAACCCCTCCTCTCTTCTTTCCCAAATCTCAAACACCTCCATTACGTAAAAATCCTAATCTCAATACCTAAAAACCCCAAATTATCATTTTCCTAACCCTAATCTCAATACCCCTTTTAACAAATTTCAACCCTCTCTTTATTCTTTTCATCAATTTTACCACCTCCTTCACCAACACGTGTTGATGGTGTATTGAGTTTGTGCTTCCCCACTGCCGTCGGCGGAGCCTTCTCCTCCTGCTGCTGTAACTTCCGGCTGAGAGCAGTTTTGGAAGAGGTAGTCTCCCGATGAGTTGGCACCGTAATCATAATGATGATCGGCGAAGGAGTGTCCACCGAGGAAGTTCTCGAGCTTGGGTTGTTGGTAATGGTGGTGGTGATTGTTGTCGACATTGTTATTGTTGTTGCATGAAGTTTCCAATAGCAGGTTTTGGTTGATGTAGTTATTCTCCTTCCAATCTATGATGATAAAGAAAAATTAAAAAAAAAAGAGTAATTTGTAATAATAATAGAGAAATTAAAAGAGAAAAATAATTATTAAACCTTGATGAGTAGAAAGGTGATGATGATTGTTGAAGGGTTTTTGATAGATGGGAAAAGGAGGGAGGTTGAGAGTAGTAGCGGCATGAGTGGAAGGAGTGAGATCGAAGCAGTTTCCATCATCAACAGCAGTTACATCATCTTGTGCAGTGGGATTGAATAGCCCAAAACGAGTTTGATGATGATGAGTAGTAGTAGTGTGTTGTTCTTGAGGGGAGAGAGAGAAACCCAGCAAGTTCATTGAAGCCATAGAAGAAGAAGAAGAAGAAAGGTTAAATTGCTGAATAAAGAGAGGGTTGAAATTTGTTGAAAGGGGTATTGAGATTAGGGTTAGGAAAATGATAATTTGGGGGTTTTTAGGTATTGAGATTAGGGTTTTTAGGTAATTGAGGTGTTTAAGATTTGGGAAAGAAGAGAGGAGGGGTTGAAGATAATGGTGGGGGTAATTCTGGAATTTTATTAAAAAGTCAACATAAATTTAGGATTTGGCTACTTTTGTCGTACGGACTCCATCTTTAATGGATACAACGTTAGTTTCCTTCTTTAATGGGTACTTTTGTCAACGTTCGTAAAGTTTATGGGTACAAATGGTTGTTTTTCCTTAAAAAAATGTCTCCCGTTCCATCTTCATCTTCGTCTCAAATCTCTATGTAATTATCCCCTTAAAAAACACATATATTCACAAATATCTTCTTTAAAAAAAAAAGAAATCATAATATAATAATCACAAAATAATTAATTCAATATAATTCAACATAATTCATAACATATTCATTATGAAAATTAAAATTTAAAAAAGAAAAAATAAAAAAAACATCTTCTAATATAACAACAGAACAAAATTTTTTGAGACAAGACTCAGCGATATAATGACAAACTTGAGAGATAGAAAAAGTCAATTATAGAGAGAGATCCAAAATCGAGCCTCAGAATGAGTTTGAATGAAAAAAAAGGGTTCGAATCGGAGGCAGAAATTAGGGTTACTAATGAATTTATGTATATATAAATTAGAATAAATCAATAATTTCATATGCGCATTGATTTAATGGGTCCCATGGGTAAGAATGACAATAAGTCTCCATGGGCGGGAACCCCTCCTCAACCCCGTCCCTGTTTAGTAAAATGCCCCGGTCTTCGCTCCATCCCCGTCACGGATCCTCGTTTATTTCTCCTTGCGGGGAGGCAGGTATTCATAAATATTATTAAGTTTTATTTTTTTAAAAAAATTAACACAATCATAACAAAATCATATACAATTCAACCATATATATCTAATCAAATACAAATTTAACATAATAACATACACATAAAATTTTGAAAATATAAATTAAAATAAAATGAATTAGAGTTGCTTACATAATTTATATATAAGGACATTTAATTAAATTTTCTTTCGTGAAAATTTTATGGTCCCCATGGACGGATACCTCAATCCCTGTCCTCATTCCCATTTATTCATGTGGCGGATGATGAGAGAACTTTTGCGTGGTCTAGAAATTTGCGGATAATCCTCGTTGCAAGTATAGTTTCTAAACCTTCAAAAGTCCTTTCATACAAACGTTTTGGTTGTCACAAGTAACAAACCCCTAAATAAATTGATAACCAAAGTATTCAAACCTCGGGTCGTCTTCTTAAGGAACTGCAGGGAAGTATGTTCTTATTATTGGTTATGGAGATTGTAAATTGGGGTTTTGAGAATGAGGAGCGAATAGTCTAATTAGCAAATAAAGTAAGTGAAGAACAAGCAATTTAAATGGCAAGGTATGAGAAATTGGAGGTCCTATCCTAGTTATCCTTATCAATGATGATGAGAATTGAATCTTAATTCCACTTTTTTAACCTTTACTAAGATAAAGGAAGGTCAAGGGATTAATTGGTTTGATCTACGGATCCTATTTATTTCCTAAGAAAAGATTGAGATTATTGAAGTTCAATTTAATTAACAAAGATAACAATTATCAATCATGTTTGAGTTTGATAACTCCTGAGTTACTGATTTCTTAACCAAGACCAAAAGGAGAAAAGTAAATCTACTGGAATAAAAATGTCTTCAGATGGGAATAACAATAATGTAAATAAAAGAAAGCAATATTAAACTGAAATACCTCAAATAACATTAATTCAAAAGTGTAATCTGTAACATGGAAGAATTCATAAATTAAATTGCAAAAGTAAATAAAAGGGAATATTGAACCTGATAAAGAGATAATCCTGAAAGCGAATAAAATCCTAATTCTAAATCCTAATCTTAAAGAGAGGGGAGAGAGGAGAGAACCTCTCTCTCTAAACTAAATATAAATCATGAAAACTAACTAAAGTGGAGACTCTCCTTGAATGGATGCATTCCCCCACTTCATAACCTCTGGTCTAGGCCTTCTGAACTTGGATTTGGGCCAAAAAGGGCTTCAGAATTCACTATGAGCGTTTTCTGCAATTTCTGGTGCGTGGCCTCTGTCACACGTCCGCGTGGGTCACGCGGTCGCGTCATTCGGAGTTTTCCTTGTCACGCGGTCGCGTCAGTCATGCGACCGCGTCATATGTGTTTCGCTCGAGGCGCGCGGTCGCGTCAGTTATGCGGCCGCGTCAATGTCTTTTCGCGCTGGCATGCGGCGGCGTCACCCATGCGATTGCGTGGTTGCCAGTTTCTTCAAAAACTCTGTTTTGTGCTTTCCTTCCATTTTTGTATGTTTCCTTTCCATCCCTTAAGTCATTCCTGCCTTAGAAGATCTGAAACTACTCAACACACTAATCACGGCATCGAATGGACATAAAGGGTAATCAAAATAATTATTTTTAAGCATAGGAAACATGTTTTCACATACATCACATAATAAGGAAGGTAAAGTAAAACTATACAATTAATATGAATAAGTGGGTGAAGGATTGAATAAATCACTCAGATTAAGCACAAAATATATCATAAAATATGGGTTTATTAACCTCCCCACACTTAAACAATAGCATGTCCTCATGCTAATGTTAGGTTAAAGTGGTGGAATGCCATGCAATGCAATCTAATCTAAATGTAACTACCTAGATGCATCATGCAATTCTAATTTTTATTCACTTGTATATAAAGCTTGCATGTAGTTGAATTAATTCACATTCTCAAGGAGTCATATATATATATATATATATATAGCCAAACCTTAGATAGTTGATAAAGTACCTTTACAATTGAAATGGGAGAGAAAATTATTTTATAAACTTGCAAGACAATTAATAATTTCAGCAGAGATATATGTTAATGAGCTATTGAATCTTCACTGGATTTTGTGTTTACTCTCTAGTCACTCAGTGTTTATTGGGTTAATCACTCTATTCTTCTTTTTATTCTTACTTTCTATAACTTTTTTCTTCATCTAACCAATCAACAATTATAGAATATAGACATACCAAAAATCATGAGGTCTTTAGTTAAGGTTGTAATGGGGCCAAGGTAAAGGTAAGGGTATATTATAAGGCTAAGTGAGCTAATAAGTGAATCCTTAATTAGTCTAAGATCTCACCTAACATACATACCTTGTAAAGCAAAGCTTCTTTACCTATTTTCCTATATTTTCCCACTTTTGATGTTACATGCTCATGTTTCAATGTTTATTATTTTTATCCCATGTGCATTGCTTTATTTCACATTTGGGGAATTCTTTTGTGTCCCCTTTATTCAACTATTGAAAAATAACACTTTTTTTTAATGCACATGGTAATTCAATTATTTTGATTTCACATGAGCATGCTTCCCAAAACTTTTATTTTGAATTATTTTATTCTTTTCAACTTTTCTACCTTTTGTTTTTATCATCCATGTTCCCAATAGGTTTCCCATACTTAAACAATTACACAATTTCTATCTTAAGCTAACCAAGGATTCAACTTGGGATTTTTATTTTGTTTTTCTGCTTAAGGCTAGTAATGTGGCTGATAGAATAAGAGAGATTTAAAAGCTCAAGGGGGCTAACAAGGGTGATGTAAAAGGTAGGCTATTTTGGGATAAGTGAGCTAAAATCAAATAATGGCCTCAATTACTCTCTTGGTATGTATTTCTATTCTATAATTGGACATATAGATTAAAACAAAGTAAAGAACATCAGAATAAATAAGAAGGGCAGAACACACAGGAATAAAAATTATGGTTTGAATGTAACCATACAATTAAGCTCAAAACTCACAGGCTGTGTGTTCTCTAGCTCAAAAATCATTTATCAATTATGCATGTCATGCAAGTAAAATTAAAAGTTCTCATTATTCTCAATGTAAAATTTATTTTGAATGGCTTTAAAGTTCTAGTGTTCCTCCTTGATGAAATGTTGTTAACTAACTAACATGTAATGCTATACATACAAGGTGTGGGTTGTTTCTATTATGTTCAAGTTCCTAGTTTACTCCCTTTTTATATTTTTCAATTTAAACTAAGCTATCTTATGCTAAAAAGGGTAAACTATACTAATTAATCCACAATTTCTATAACTAATAAGTTAGAATTGCTACTAAACTAAATGGCTAAAATATGAACTAAAGTGCAAAATGCAGAAATAGAGTAAAAATACATAAAAATAGCAATATATAAGCACTGAGAAAAGAAAAATACAGAAAAATACAGAAAAATAGCGAAATAAAATAAAAAAGAGTCTGTAGTGGTTCACCAAAAAAATGTACGCCAGAGATGGTGACCTTCCTACACTTAAAATGAAGCATCGTCCCTGATGCTCACTCAAGCAGGGTGTGAAGGGGTGTCATCACTGGAAGGACGGGTAGTTGGAGTCTCTGCGGTGGTGGTCTGAGGATCTGCTTGCTGCAGAGGAGGTGCTGACTGGATAGGGATCTCGGGGTCTACAGCCTGAATCTGAGGTGGAGCCTCCTGATGTGATGCAGCCTGCTCTGTGTCTGCCTGTGCAGCCTCGCTCTGTGGATGGGTCTCTGCCTCGTGATCATCCGCCTCCTCCTCAGATGCCTCGGATGGTGTGTCAGGCTCGGAGGGGATGTCGCCAGATCGTATCATCAGCTTCAGGTGCTCATAGCGTCGCTTGTTGCGACGCTCCATCTGGTCAAGCCGTCGAAACAGGCGGTGCACTAGATGATAGACAGGCTCTGGGGCAGGTGGAGGTGTAGTGGTGGTGGCAGGGGTATCTGTAGAGGAAGAGGGGCCAGCAGATGGTGTGGCTGTCTCAGCAGTAGCAGTGAGAAAAGGAGGTCTGTAGCCCAAAGCCAGAAAGTTCCTGCTGTGAGGGATAATCTTCTTGCATTCTGCAGCAGGTGACTTTTCATCAGCATCCTTCCAAGACACGTCAGCTCGACAAAGCGTGGCAGGTACAGGTCATTACCCTCCATCACACACCATAGGAGGGTGATCATAGCGGCAGGTATCTCAGTCTCGTGAGTGTTCGGCATGATGAAGTTGCTAAGTATCTGATGCCATAGCCGAGCCTCATCATTCAAGTAAAACTGCTTGATTCCCTTTGGCATGGTGGTGTTCTGACCCATGATCCATGGAACGGTCGGGTCAAGGGCTATCCTGGCCTTGACTGCATCCCAATCAAACTTCATGAAGCGCATATCTTCCTCAGCTCTTTGATAACCATCCAGCTGATCAGATTTAGGCAGAAGTTTCAGAACATCCTCTATGGCCTCTTCAGTGACCAGAATCTGCTTCCCCCTAAGGTTTACTGCATCTAGGGAAGTCTTGAAGTAATTGCAGTAGAATTCCCTTACCCAAGATGCATTGACCTCAGTCAGGTTTCTTTCCAGGAAGAACCAGCCTCTTTGTTTGATCTGATCAGAGGTGTATTGCTGGAGTTCTTCTGGGATTTTCAAAGTCCTCTCCAGGTACAGGTTCCTGGAGGTTGCAAATACCGGATACTTCAGCTCACAGTATCGGTTTGCAAACTTTACTGGATCAGTAGCAGGGAGTAGCTGGTCGGCCTTCTCCTGCGGGGTAAAGTTTTTCTCCCTCCAGGAGTCATCGTGCATGATATCCATGATGGACATAGCGGATTCTCCTCTTTTACGTTTGCCAGTAGTTGCCTTTGCTTTTCCCTTTCTCTGGGTGGAAGACATCCTGAAAAAACAGAAAATCAGGATATAATAAAAACAGGAAAACAAGTAGGCAAATAGTCAAAAGAAACACAAAGTGGCAAAGGAGCAATAGGATAAGGAAAATGAGTTAAGTAAATGTGCATTAAGGATTGTATAGGAGTTAAAAGTCTGAAAAGAAGAATTCACAATCCAAAATGTAATAGAAGGATGTTAATTAGGAAAAATTATCAGTATGCCATGGTTAGAAGGTTAAAGAGAAAGTGAAAAACCAAGAAGAGAGAGAATGAAAGGTTAGGTTGGTTAGAATTGAAAAAGAGTGTAAGAAGTTAATATTAGTGAGTTAGGAAAAAGTGGGTTAATGTAAGTGGCATAATGATAAGTTTCTAAGTAACAAGCATTCACAATTAAGGGCTGCAGGTAACTCATAACCAAATAAGGAAATTAGGTTGATGATGATTCAGATAGATATAGAAATAGCAAAAAATTGGAATCTAAGCATCAAAAATGCAATTTATGAACCAGGAAATCAAAAAGAATAAGAAAGCTTGCCCTGGCATTCATGAATTGGTTTGGTAAAAGCAGAGTAAAACAGAGTTTAAATAGCCAAAACCAAAACATGAATGAAAGTCAAAAACAGTTTATAAAAATTTGGGCAGCATTCCGGCTGAAATTGGATTGTCCCGGAAAATAAACAGCAATCAGAATAGTTCATATGAATCAAAAGTAAAGCTCCAATTCAATAGTATGAATAAGAAAGAGCATAGCAGCATGAACTTGAAGAGCAGCATATGAACATTACTAAACTTCACAGCAACAACAGAATTGCAAATTGATAAAACAAGAAACACGAACAGTTCAAGTAAACAGGCCTAAATCCACTAACCACATCCTAAGTGGGTGGCGGCGGTGTCTGGGTGGTCGGCGGGGTGGCGGTCGTTTGGTGATGGTGGCTGGGTGGTGGTGGTGTGATCGGAGAAGAAGAAAGGAAGGAGAAGGGTTTGGGGGGGCGCGAATGGTAGGGTTCGCGTGACTGGGGAGGGTTATAAATTTGAATCCACGCGATCGCGTGGAGCACACGGTCGCGTGGCTGGAGTGAAATAGGGGTCGACGCGACCGCGTGAGTGGCGCGATCGCATGGAATAGCTAAAAGAGTGAATGACGCGATCGCCTGGGGCATGCGATCGCGTTGCTGAAAATTGTGCTAAACGCATAAATCCAGCGTCGTTTCAACGCAACTCTCTGTCTCCTTTAGGGGTGTTGTGTAATCCATACAACGCGATCGTGTCGCTGATGCAATCGCGTGGGATTGATGTTGTGCAAGTGACGCGATCGCGTCAAGGACGCGATCGCGTGGGCCGTTTGTGCGAAACGCACAATGGCCGCACGATTCTAGCCTAACTTTCTGGACGTTGGATCTTTACGCCGATCTCCAGGTCACGCGGCCACGTGAATGACGCGGTCGCGTGGGAAGTGTTTTTCGCAACTTGACGTGATCGCATGAATGATGCGGTCGCGTCGCGCACCTTTTTTTTTTGAACTGTATGCGGAATGCAACGATTAATATGAATGCGATGCAAACTAAATAAAATAAAATAAAACTTGAAAGCAAATAAAACTAAATAAAAATTGAAAAAGGAACGATCATACCATGTTGGGTTGTCTCCCACCTAGCACTTTTAGTTAAAGTCCTTAAGTTGAACATTGGATGAGCTTCCTGTTATGGCGGCTTATGCTTAAATTCATCCAGAAATCTCCACTAATGCTTGGAATGCCAATAGCCTCCGGTGTCCCAAACTAGGCATGTGAAGCTTCTGAGCAGCTTCAAACAGATTGTCAGGCTCCCGGGGTGATGATTGTCAGCATAGATTCCATGATCCCAAACTTTGCTTTTAAATCCGCCTTCGTCTTGATCTATACTTTTCCATCTGGGCGGTTTAGAAATTAGATTCTCACCAGGATAACCAAACTTTTTCCGAGATCCATCCGATTGATCATGATGCCAATCCGTGCACTTCGAGTTAAAGCATGGAACCTTATTAAACCTGTGCACCAGCTTTGAGTACGAGCCATTTCTCGCTTACTCTTAAAGCCGCAGAGAGCTCTAAGCTGGCCATCTGTTTCAAGCAAACCATATTCAAGCGGAAAAATAAAGCTAAAGGTTAAGGATTGTACCCACTTGAAACTTGTATTGGGTGGTAATGGCCTTGGGATAGGTGGTTCCAGTGGTTTTGTGAGTTCTACTCCCTTGTGCTCTTCTGTGAATTTTTCCACTTCTTTGCAAGATTCTTCAAATGTATCCATGTCCTGATCAAAGCTATCTATGTCTTCCTCATCACTTAAGTCATAGACTGGAGGTTGAGAGAAATCTACCTCCGTATCACCTTCGTATTCACTTGGGGAAGATTCTTCGATCTCAAAGAATTCACTCGCGGATGCAAGTTCATTATGTGGGGTTGGGCATTGTCCTCCTTAGCATCAATTGTAACGTCCTTGACAGAATTTTCCATAACTCTGGATTCCCATGGAAATTCAGCGTCTCCTAAGTCTTCAACCAACTCTTCTTCTTTAATAATGACAGCTTCCTCTACTTGTTCCAGGACGAAGCCATGCTCTGTCTTGTCCACTGGAGTTTCTAGTATCTCCTTCATGCTACGCTCTTCGTTAGATTGTCCACACAGGGCTGTGGGAGGTCCTTGAATGTTTGAACGTCTAGAATATAATAGACTTACTGCTTGCTCCAGTTGATGAAGGGTTGTTTGAAGTTGATCTACTGTTTCCTTGAGGCGAACCTCTGATTCTCGGGGTGATAGATTTGGATATGGTACATGGGGAAGTGGTGTTGTTTGGGAGTAATTGGACTGGAATCGGGGTAGATGAGGATCATACGGTGTTGAATGGTGAAAAGGAGCTTGTGAGTGTGGTGGTTCGAAGTTATGTTGAGAGGATGGTCTATAAGCACATAGTGGGGCTTGTGGGTAATTGCAGGGTTGTCCACCATGTCTATTGGCTTGGTATGCATTGTAGAATGGTCTTTGTCTATGATATCTTGGAGGGTGTTGTTGCCTAAAGGGTTGATCAGATCCTCTTGGCTCCATCCATCTTTGATTGTTCTGACCTTGATGCATGTTCCTGTTATAACTTCCATTCCTTTCAATAACATTAGAACCAAACTCAAAGCGAAAGGGGTGAGAATTCATAGTAGCTAATAGAGATAAAAAGGGGAAAATAAAGACAAAAAAATAAGTAAAAGAAAAATATTTACAATAACCAATAATAAGGCACACGATTGCAGTTCCCCGGCAACGGCGCCATTTTTTATGAGAAAACTTTTGCATGGTCTAGAAATTTGCGGATAATCCTCGTTGCAAGTATAGTTTCTAAACCTTTAAAAGTCCTTTCATACAAACGTTTTGGTTGTCACAAATAACAAACCCCTAAATAAATTGATAACCGAAGTATTCAAATCTCGGGTCGTCTTCTCAAGGAACCGCAGGGAAGTATGTTCTTATTATTGGTTATGGAGATTGTAAATTGGGGTTTTGAGAATGAGGAGCGAATAGTCTAATTAGCAAATAAAGTAAGTGAAGAACAAGCAATTTAAATGGCAAGTAAATATGTGTTTCACTCAGTCATATGTGTTTCGCTCAAGGCACGCGGTCGCGTCAGTCATGCAGCCGCGTCAATGCCTTTTTGCGCTGGCATGCGACCGCGTCGCCCATGCGATCGTGTGGCTGCCAGTTTCTTCAAAAACTCTGTTTTGTGCTTTCCTTCCATTTTTGTATGTTTCCTTTCCATCCCTTAAGTCATTCCTGCCTTAGAAGATCTGAAACTACTCAGCACACTAATCACGGCATGGAATGGAAATAAAGGGTAATCAAAATAATTATTTTTAAGCATAGGAAACATGTTTTTCACATACATCACATAATAAGGAAGGGAAAGTAAAACCATGCAATTAATATGAATAAGTGGGTGAAGGATTGAATAAATCACTCAGATTAAGCACAAAATATATCATAAGATATGGATTTATCAGCGGATCCCCGTTCTATGGAGATCTTATGAATCCCCCCGTTAGTCTCATCGCCGCGAGTAATTTCTGTAAGGATTCACAGGTGCGGATTTTTTGTCATCTCTACCCATGGGACAGATAACTATATTCTCGTTCCGTTCATTTCATTTGGACGAGTCCCACCCAAAATATACTTCCTATGAAAAAGAAAAATAAACTTTTTGTTCATTGAATTAGAATATAATTGATAAAATTTAACCACAAAATTTAAATATTCTTATTTTTAAGCGGTATAATTTAATAACTTTTTATTTTCTATACCAATAATTATGTTAATTCTCCTAATTTTTTTGTCTATGTACCCCCAACAAATTTTATCGCCAATTCAACGTCCAAAAGTTTTATATTTCAACAAAAAATTTTTAGTTGTAGTTTTTTTTTCTTACTGTTAATTAAATTTATTTAATTTTATCAATCTCTTTTTGTATCTTTTATTAATTTTAATTAACTATATTGTCTATACAAATATAGATATTTAAATAATTAAGGAATCATTACTTATTCGTAAGATATAGCTTAACTTTGCATGTTATTGAGTATGATAAATTTTTAACTTTGCAAGCTATTTTGTTGTATTTTCTTTTTTTCAATAAATCAATCATAATATATAAGCTCAATTTTGTAACACCCTACTATACAGAGTCTTATTCTTAAGTCATAATTCAGAGATGGCAAGGTATTACGATCTCTAAAACAAAAATTTAGTACGTATAGTAGTATGAATAATTGATTATAACTAGGAGCCTTTGTAGAAAAAGGGGGTAAACAAAAACTGTAACTTGAAAGCGCAACACTCCGATCGATAACGTAACGAACAGGGATAAGCTAACGCGAAATCATATATATACAAAGGAGTGTCAAAAACAGGAATATCAAGACTCAAAATCCGGTTGCGAAGATAACCGGTCCGAGCATAGCAATATATACATATAATAAAATAAGGAAACCCCAAAGGAAACCCAAAGGGACACAAATACAGAAACCTATTCTCCAAAATCTCCTCTAGAAGGAGTCATCACAGTTTGTATTATTTAATGGAGATAAAAGTATCTACGGAAAACATATAAACCAAAACAGAGCCCCCAAGGACAAAGATCTTCGCTAATCCGGAAGTCTCCAGCATGCCTTAACGAGAAGCCTCGCGTCCTGCATCTGAAAACCACAAAATCCGCATGGGTGAGAACCAGAGGTCCCCAGCACGGTAACAGCTTCCACATATATAATACATAATAATAGAGGAAAGCCGAAGGCAATCCTAGAACTTCCTCCAGATAATATCAAAGCTTATAAACAAACTAAACCGTAAGTGGCAACTGACTAATGATCCTTCAGTCTAACTAATACTTCCCTTTCCAATTCCTTCAGACCTCCCAACCACCAGCAGAAGTATAATATAGCAAACACAGTTATATCAGACAAGAGATTTACAAATAGGAACAGATAAGGCATTTAGACAATTAGCAAGTAATATGCAGTCAAATAGGCAATCTCAAACAATTTATGTAGTATGCTTATGATGCATGCCTGTCCCTAGTGGCTGATGATATCATCTGTCGGTTATAGAGCCAACCCGACAAGTCCTGGTAGCTAACCATTGGACTGTCCCTCTGTCGCGCATCCCCAACTCGAGTTATACTCATCATAAACTTGATCATAATCATGATCCATATCCATCACCCTCACTGGTGAATATTTACGGGGGCGAGCTCATCTGGGCCTTTCACAGTGCCCGGCCACACTTACGACATAGGGTCAAAAGAGCTTCGAGTATCAACCTGGAGCACGTGGTGACTAGCCACTGCTTCCTCCCAGGGAAACCCTCATCTCCGATGGTGGAAGTGCAAACATTCACAATTCATTCAACAGCATATATGCATTTATACTTAGCCATAATCATGGCTCCGCCGTAACACGGCAATAGTCTAGCCACCCGGCTCACGGTTAAATCCATAACCAGCCAATTCATTAACAATTACGGCCCTTCGGCCCATGGCACAACAAGCACTTCCACCGCCATCCTCCGCATCTCACATAATCATCTCTGATCCTCAATGATCATTCATTTTTTTCCGTTGCTTCACTCGCAAGTTACCACATTCACTAGCCCTTTTCCTCATGCTAGGCATATCATAATGA
The DNA here is from genome assembly GCF_000816755.2 of Arachis ipaensis. NCBI lineage: Eukaryota > Viridiplantae > Streptophyta > Magnoliopsida > Fabales > Fabaceae > Arachis > Arachis ipaensis. The sequence goes on along the minus strand of NC_029791.2, from coordinate 17,862,375 downwards.
TTCAAGACATAAGTGGTGAGATCGGAGGCTTAGAAGTATGAAATTTGGCTTTTAAAACTCAAAAATCAACTTTGGGATGAAAACAGGGCCACGCGTACGCGCACTCCACGCGCACGCGTGGATGGCCACAAAACTCATCGACACGCAAGCGTCATACGCGTGGGCGCGCGGATTGAAAAATAGCCAAACAACGCGCAAGCGTCAGCCACGCGTACGCGTGGGTGCTCTTGCGCCCCAGGCACAAAACTGGCACAACTCTCTGAAAAATGGCTGGGCATTTGGTGTAGTGCATCGACGCGCTCGCGCACACCACGCGCACGCGTGGATGGTGCTTTCTCGAAGAACAGCGCGTACGCGCCAAGTACGCCTACGCGCGGGGGGTCATTCTGCTAAAAATTTTCTAAGTTAAAAGCTGCAGAATTCACAATCAACCGGAGCACTTCCAAACCACTTGTCTACAAGCTCTCAAGGTCTCAACACCTCCAAGAACAGATTTTATCACACAAAACTCCCTTTTCAAGCTTTTTAAAGTCACCAATCAAGCTCCAATATTCACATACACACAACCTAAGCCACAATCATCATACCCATACACAATATCTCAATACCCAAACATCATAGAACAACAAATTACACTAGGGTTGAAAATCTTACCATACCCAAGGTCCAAGGAGACAAGATTAACCTTCTCCTTCAAGAGAGTTGGGTCCTATAACATCAAAGAGTCCAAAATCTCAACATTTTTGCTCATGAAACTCGAAAACAAGGACCGGAATTTCGAAGAGCAAAACGTGGCTTACCTCAAGATTGATTGTATGGATTTTGTAGAGCTCTCCGCGGTGAACGCGTGGCCGTAAACAGTGCGGCGATCGGAGCTCTAGATCAAAAGTTATGGTGGTTTGAAGATCAACCAAGGGAGAGAACTTGAGAGAGTGTTCTTCCCTCCATGGCCTCCATTTCAGCGTGTTTCTTGAGTGTAGTGAGGAGAGAGAGTGATGAAATGAGTGTATTAGGTTTAGTTTAGTTGGGCCAAGGGCCCACTTTGGGTCCGGTTGGCTCGGTTTGGCCCGTTCGGTCCAATCTTGGTCCGATTTCTATAAAATTGGTACCGAAATTCTCGTCTCAATTTCCTCTATCACATTTAGCCATAAAAATAACATTTTTGGCTTTCTAGAATAAATTCTCATATATGGTTTAATTAGCCGTTAATTAACCGGATCTTACATTCTACCCACCTAATTGGGAATTTTGCCCACAAAATTCAAATCCAATTACCTGAGAATAAGTGCGGATAATCCGTTCGCATCTCCGACTCAAGTTCCCAAGTGTGTTCCTCAACACCGCCTCGACTCCATGCCACTTTGACCAATGAAACCTCTTTTCCACGCAATCGTTTGATACTAGTATCATCACTTCTGACTGGAGCCACTGGAAGCGTCAAATCTTCCCTTAACTGAACCGATTCAGGTTCTAACACATGGCTAGCATCAGGAGTGTACTTCCGAAGCTGCGACACGTGAAACACATCGTGCAGGTTCGAAAGATGAGGTGGTAGAGCCATCCGATACGCCACCGGTCCAATCCTCTCCAGGATCTGAAATGGACCAATGTATCGAGGATTCAACTTCTTCGCTTTAATCACCCTACCTACTCCTGTGGTCGGAGTAACCTTCAGAAAAATATGATCTCCTTCCTCAAATTCCAAGGGCTTCCGCCTCTGATCGGCGTAACTCTTCTGGCGACTCTGCGCCGTAAGCATCCTATCTTGGATTTTCTTAACTTGTTCAGTGGTCTCAGCTATCATTTCCGGCCCCAACAAGCCTTTCTCTCCAGCTTCATACCAACATAGCGGAGATTGACATTTCCTCCCATACAATGCCTCATATGGAGCCATTTCGATGCTCGCATGGTAACTATTATTGTATGCAAACTCCACTAACGGCATATACCAATCCCAACTCGCTGGTTGGTCCAAAACACAAGCTCTCAACATATCCTCTAGGGTTTGGATCGTCCTCTCGGATTGACCATCTGTTTGAGGATGGTAAGCTGTACTCAAGCTTAATCGGGTTCCAAAAGCTTTCTGAAATGCACCACAAAACCTCGAAGTGAAACGAGGATCTCAATCAGAGATTATAGTGGCAGGTATACCATGAAGTCTCACAATTTCCTTTATGTATAACCGTGCTAGCTCCTCAAGGGTGTAAGTCATCCGAATGGGTAAAAAGTGAGCTGACTTCGTCAATCGGTCCACAATCACCCAAATAGCATCATAACCAGCCCCAGTCCTTGGCAATCCCGACACAAAGTCCGTTGCAATACTTTCCCACTTCCATTGTGGAACCTCTAAAGGTTGCAACATCCCGGAAGCTCTTTGATGTTCAATCTTTACCTTTTGACAAGTTAAGCACTTTGAAACATATTTCGCCACATCATTCTTCATACCCGGCCACCAAAACATCGCCTTTAAATCATGGTACATCTTAGTACTTCCCGGGTGAATGGAGAATCCGCTTTTGTGTGCCTCCTTTAAGATATCTTGCCTCAAAGTGCCAACTTCCGGCACAATGATCCTACCCTTGAATCTCCATAACCCATCTTTTTCTTCTGACACTCTCCACTGTTTTCCTTGCTCGATAGCCGGTAACACCTTCCATAACGCTTCACCATTTTCATGAGCCTTTAGGAGTTCGGACTTAAAGTCACTCGAGATTTCTAATCGGCTCAAACACAAGGTTCCAGATACTTCTCGAGCATCAATTTTTAGACTCTCGAATCCCTTGAGCAACTTCTCCTCTTGAAGCATCATCCAAGCCGCATATAACGACTTCTGACTTAACGCATCCACCACTACATTCGCCTTTCCCGGATGGTAATTCAACTCAAAGTCGTAGTCCTTCAATAATTCCATCCACCTTCTCTGCCTCATATTAAGCTCTTTCTGATCAAATAGATATTTCAAGCTCTTGTGATCGGAGAAGACTTGGAACTTAACCCCATAGAGATAATGCCTCCACACATTCAAGGCAAATACAACCGCAGCGAGTTCCAAATCGTGCGTAGGGCAACTAACTTCGTGAGGTCTCAACTGTCGTGAGGCATACGCCACCACATTATGATGCTGCATCAGCACGCACCCTAGACCCTTTAATGAGGCATCACAGTACACCTCAAAAGGCTCGTTCGGCTCAGGTAACACTAACACAGGTGCAGTGGTCAACTTTTTCTTCAATGTCTGAGAGCTCTCCTCGCACTCAGGAGTCCAAACAAATGAAGTGTCTTTGCGGGTTAACTTTGTCAACGGCAAGGCTAATTGCGAAAAGTCTTTGATGAACCTTCGATAATAGCCAGCTAAGCCCAGAAAACTCCTTATCTCAGTTACTGTGGTTGGTTGCCTCCAATCCATCACAGCTTCCACCTTAGTTGGATCTACGGCTATTCCCTTCTTACTCACCACGTGACCCAAAAACTTCACCTTACTCTTCCAGAACTCACACTTAGACAGTTTCGCATAGAGTTTCTTCTCTTTTAAAATCTGCAACACGGTCCGCAAGTGTTCCGCATGCTCTTCTTCAGTTTTGGAGTAAATCAGTATGTCGTCAATGAAGACAACAACGAATTTATCCAGAAACGGACGGAACACTCTATTCATGTAATCCATAAACACTGCAGGAGCGTTCGACAACCCAAAAGACATTACAGTGTACTCGTAATGACCATAATGAGTCCTAAAAGCGGTCTTAGGGATATCCTCACCCTCACCCTTATCTGGTGATAACCGGATCGCAAATCGATCTTAGAGAAAACCCCAGCTCCTTGTAACTGATCCATGAGATCATCAATTCTCGGCAATGGATACTTATTCTTTATGGTGACCTTGTTCAGCTGTCTGTAATCCACACAGAGTCGCATACTTCCATCTTTCTTCTTTACCAGTAACACTGGAGCACCCCATGGGGAAACACTTGGTCGGATAAAGTTCTTACCCAACAATTCCTCTAACTGAGACTTTAGCTCGGCCATCTCTAATGGTGACATTCTATAAGGAGCACTTGAGATTGGTCCCGCCCCAGGCACCAATTCAATAGCAAACTCGACCTCTCGGTTAGGTGGAAATTCCTCAATATCATCGGGAAACACTTCCGGAAACTCACACACTACCAGAATCTGATCCAACCTTTGATCATCACCCGAAACACCCGCGGTTAACAACAGGATACCCTGACATTCGATTCCGGAACAGTTCACCATCATCGAATTCAAGTAATAATTATTCACCACGACCGGCCCTTCTGTATCCTCCGGCATAAAGCACACCGACTTTGTAGAACAATCAAGCAGGACATGGTTCTCAGATAACCAGTCTAATCCCAAGATAAGATCAAGACCGATCATCGGTAAGCAGATTAAATTATGGACAAAATCACGCTGCTTGAACCTAAACGAGACTTTTGGGCATCCTAGCCTAGTTACCATGGCCTCATGGGTAGCATTATACACTTTTAGGTTATAACCTAAGGTTATGATCTTCAACCCTAACTCATGGGCTTTCTCAAATGCAATGAATGAATGCGATACTCCCGAATCAAATAAAGCATTTAAAGTTTAACCAGCCATTTCACAGTTACCTCGAATAAGCGCCTCAGATCCCTCAGCACCTATAGCTGAAGTGGTGAACACCCGACCAGTCTGCTGTGCTTTCCCTGCACCTTGTTTTTTCTTCTCCGGACACCTTGGGAGCTTATGTCCTGCCTTACCACAGAAATAGCACAAACTCCATCCGGCCATGCACGGGACTCCCGGATGGTGACTTCCACACCTAGCGCAAGCTTGCTCATTCTGTGGCTGCTTCCCAAACCTTTTTCCTTGGGAGTTGTTGTTGTTGAACCTCCTAAAAGAGCCTCCCCGCTTGAAAGGCGGACCTCTAGGTACAAAGCTTTTCCCTCGGTTCTGTGGGAATGATCCCTTGCGACTCTCTCTCTCAGCAGCTGCCTTCTTTACACACTCTTCAGCAACTCCACACTTGTTCACCAACACAACGAAAGTTCTAATCTCCATTGGTCCCTGAGCTCCATTTCTGTCGTTGCCATGGTTGTTCATCTGTTGACCAAGAGCCTCAGCAGTGGCTTGCATAGCAGCAGCCATGTTCTCCAACGCAGTTATAAAGTTCACCGGGTCATTAGGGTTAATCTCTGGCACACGAGCGTTTGTATGACCTCTCCCACGGCCTCTACCGCGCCCACGAGGCGCCATCTGGTTCCTATACACACCAAACAATCAATATTAAGTTGATCAGTCTCAATATCGGAAGTTTAGTGCTTCAAGTCCCAAATGCATGCTTATGAACGTTTATGCCAATTATATCAAGCAGATATACTAACAGCACATAACACACACACAGAGAATGCACAGAAGCATAGTCAGTCCATTCCTCAGGCTCTACAGGAACGAACTGCTCTGATATCATAATGAAACACCCTACCATACAGAGTCTTATGCTTAAGTCATAATTCAGAGATGGCAAGGTATTACGACCTCTAAAACAAAAATTTAGTACGTATAGTAGTATGAATAATTGATTATAACTAGGAGCCTTTGTAGAAAAAGGGGTAAACAAAAACCGTAACTCGAAAGCGCAACACTCCGATCGATAACGTAACGAACAGGGATAAGCTAACGCGAAATCATATATATACAAAGGAGTGTCAAAAACAGGAATATCAAGACTCAAAATCCGGTTGCGAAGATAACCAGTCCGAGCATAGCAATATATACATATAATAAAATAAGGAAACCCCAAAGGAAACCCAAAGGGACACAAATACAGAAACCTATTCTCCAAAATCTCCTCTAGAAGGAGTCATCACAGTTTGTATTATTTAATGGAGATAAAAGTATCTACGCAAAGCATATAAACCAAAACAGAGCCCCCAAGGACAAAGATCTTCGCTAATTTGGAAGTCTCCAGCATGCCTTAACTAGAAGCCTCGCGTCCTGCATCTGAAAACCACAAAATCTGCATGGGTGAGAACCAGAGGTCCCCAGCATGGTAACAGCTTCCACATATATAATACATAATAATAGAGGAAAGCCGAAGGCAATCCTAGAACTTCCTCCAGATAATATCAAAGCTTATAAACAAACTAAACCGTAAGTGGCAACTGACTAAAGATCTTTCAGTCTAACTAATACTTCCCTTTCCAATTCCTTCAGACCTCCCAACCACCAACAGGAGTATAATATAGCAAACACAGTTATATCAGACAAGAGATTTACAAATAGGAACAGATAAGGCATTTAGACAATTAGCAAGTAATATGCAGTCAAATAGGCAATCTCAAACAATTCATGTAGTATGCTTATGATGCATGCCTGTCCCTAGTGGCTGATGATATCATCTGTCAGTTATAGAGCTAACCCGACAAGTCCTGGTAGCTAACCATTGGACTGTCCCTCTGTCGCGCATCCCCAACTCGAGTTATACTCATCATAAACTTGATCATAATCATGATCCATATCCATCACCCTCACTGGTGAATATTTACGGGGGCGAGCTCATCCGGGCCTTTCACAGTACCCTGCCACACTTACGACATAGGGTCAAAAGAGTTTCGAGTCTCAACCTGGAGCACGTGGTGGCTAGCCACTGCTTTCTCCCAGGAAAACCCTCATCTCCGATGGTGGAAGTGCAAACATTCACAATTCATTCAACAGCATATATGCATTTATACTTAGCCATAATCATGGCTCCGCCGTAACACGGCAATAATCTAGCCATCCGGCTCACGGTTAAATCCACAACCAGCCAATTCATTAACAATTACGGCCCTTCGGCCCATGGCACAACAAGCACTTTCACCGCCATCCTCCGTATCTCACATAACCATCTTTGATCCTCAATGATCATTCATTTTTCCCCTTGCTTCACTCGCAAGTTACCACATTCACTAGCCCTTTTCCTCATGCTAGGCATATCATAATGATTCAAGACATAAGTGGTGAGATCGGAGGCTTAGAAGTATGAAATTTGGCTTTTAAAACTCAAAAATCAACTTTGGGATGAAAACAGGGCCACGCGTACGCGCACTCCACGCGCACGCGTGGATGGCCACAAAACTCATCGACGCGCAAGCGTCATACGCGCGGGCGCGCGGGTTGAAAAATAGCCAAACGACGCGCAAGCGTCAGCCACGCGTACGCGTGGGTGCTCTTGCGCCCCAGGCACAAAACTGGCACAACTCTGGCATAACTCTCTGGAAAATGGCTGGCCATTTGGTGTAGCGCATCGACGCGCTCGTGCACACCACGCGCACGCGTGGATGGTGCTTTCTCGAAGAACGGTGTGTACGCGCCAAGTACGCCTACGCGCGGGGGGTCATTCTGCTAAAAATTTTCTAAGTTAAAAGCTGCAGAATTCACAGATTCAACCCCCAATCTTCTGACGGACATAACTTTCTCATTTTAAATCATTTTTCACCCGTTCTTCAAATGGCATGGACATCCCGGATCCAATTTCATTTTTAAATAGATTTGGCACAAATCAGAGATCCGTAGTCTAAGTTATGTCCCGTCAAAATATGCCCAAAAACCATGTTTTCATACAAAACCATAAAGTGCCATTTTCAAAACAAGCCACTTTCAACTCTTTTCAAAATCAATCAAAACATGCCAATTTCATCCCTTTTCTTTGAAATCAATCAAAATATACCGAAATCAACATCAAGCCATCCTCAACTCACACATTGACATTTTACCAAATTTTCCAAAATCACCATCCAACCCTTTTAACACTTCTCAATCAAATGGCTAAAGGACAAACACAATATCATGTCATACATCCTCCCTCATCCCAATTTCTAATAATACCATTTCCAATCAACTATCATTATACATAATCAACATCATACTCACCATCAACATGGTATTACCCATCAATTCAACCTCAATCATCCATCAAGCATATATCACAACATGCATTTCTCATATATCACACAATCAAGGCATCACTATTTATAATCACATATATGATCACATCATATATCTCAACTATTCAACAACATCAACAATTCAATGCCTATCTTAGGGCCTCTAGCCTAAGTATTTCCTACCACATTACATATTAGATACGAGAAACCGAGACCATACCTTAGTCGATTTCCCAAGCTCAACCGGAGCACTTCCAAACCACTTGTCTACAAGCTCTCAAGGTCTCAACACCTCCAAGAACAGATTTTATCACACAAAACTCCCTTTTCAAGCTTTCCAAAGTCACTAATCAAGCTCCAATATTCACATACACACAACCTAAGCCACAATCATCATACCCATACACAATATCTCAATACCCAAACATCATAGAACAACGAATTATACTAGGGTTGAGAATCTTACCATACCCAAGGTCTAAGGAGACAAGATTAACCTTCTCCTTCAAGAGAGTTGGGTCCTATAACATCAAAGAGTCCAAAATCTCAACATTTTTGCTCATGAAACTCGAAAATAAGGGCTGAAATTTCGAAGAGCAAAACATAATTTACCTCAAGATTGATTGCATAGGTTTTGTAGAACTCTCCGCGGTGAACGCGTGACCGCAAACGGTGCGGCGATCGGAGCTCTAGATCAAAAGTTATGGTGGTTTGAAGATCAACCAAGGGAGAGAACTTGAGAGAGTGTTCTTCCCTCCATGACCTCCATTTCAGCGTATTTCTTGAGTGTAGTGAGGAGAGAGAGTGCTGAAATGAGTGTATTAGGTTTAGTTTAGTTGGGCCAAGGGCCCACTTTGGGTCCGGTTGGCCCGGTTTGGCCCGTTCGGTCCAATCTTAGTCCGATTTCTATAAAATTGGTACCGAAATTCTTGTCTCAATTTCCTCTATCACATTTAGCCATAAAAATAACATTTTTGACTTTCTAGAATAAATTCTCATATATGGGTTAATTAGCCGTTAATTAACCGGGTCTTACAAATTTCATAATCACAATCATTATAGTTTCAAAATATGGTTAAACAAATAAAAATTAAAACTAAAGAAAAAGAAAGCTTCAAAAAATAAAATATTTTTTATTTCTATAATAAATTAGAATAAAATAAGATAATATATATTCAAAAAATAAAAAAAACAGACTTAATTTAAGTATTGAATAAAAAATCCACAATAACACTAATTTTAAATAAATAAAAATAAAAAGTAAGAAGTACAATAACTGGAATAAATATATCTATTAAACTTTTCTAAACCACTATATTCTTTTTCAAATACACCGTATTAGATTTTAAAGATCGTCTTTTCAATCTATAGATAAAATCTAAAAATTTATTACATTA
>NC_029791.2:17846440-17853028 GCF_000816755.2 Arachis ipaensis | reverse complement strand
ATCGAAAGAAATGAAGGACTTACAAAGCCTACAAAATAAAGTACTAAATATCGTTTAGGAACAAAAGTTAAAATTAACATAAAAAATTGAATGAAATACTTCAAACAACTTTATACAAATAGAATTCTTTTTTATTTTATAGGACCTCGATCTTTTTGGTAGTAACAAAATATCAAAAATTGATTAAAAAATAAGAAAATAAAATTATATAAATTCTTAAAAGAATAATATTAGAATATAAAACAATTATAAATATAAATAAATAATAATATATTATTTTTAAATTCATTTCAAGAATACATGTTAAAAATAAGGTTGGACACACTGACATGTGATTGTATTTAGATTTGTCCAGGTATGTTTGGGAAAGAATTTTTTATTTTTTATTAAGACACAGTTGGATACGGTAGACACGCATGTCGGACAAGTGTTGATGAGTGTCATGTTCGAAATGTGTCCAACACGTGGACACGACAACTCAAGCACTCAGCAAAGTGTCCGTACTTCATAATATATAAGTTATAAAGTTTTTAAATTAGTTTATAAAATCTAATTAACTAATATTTTTAAATTTTATTTATTTTATTTCTCTAATAAAAAAATGACCTAATTAGGTTTCTCTAATGCTCTGCTAGAGCTTCTTGAGTACAACTGTTTTCTTTCACCAATTCTCAATCCTTCTAATTTCTTTCTTCTCACCTTTAAAGCCAGTGCAACGTATCAAACCCTAGAGAATGGAGGAAACTTTGACCGAGATGCCAATCAAGAGAGTAATGAAAAAACTAAGAATGTGGTTGTTTTGGAGGAAGAGGATGTGAGACAATGGATTAATGTGTGTGCAAATAGTCTCATTAGAAGAATTTTTGCTGATAAAACTTTTTCAATAGGGACTATAGAGAGTGCATTAAGTGCCATCTAGGGTAGGCCAAATAGGTTTCGAGTTGATGCACGTGGAAAGAATCAATTTTAGTTCTTCTTTAAAAATGAATTGGATGTGATTCATATTGAACAGGGAGTTCTTTGGCTATCTAAAGACTACATGTAAAAGATGGAAGGAGGAGGATCAGGAAGGGGAGAACGTGATAGAAACATTTTCAATCTAGGTTCAGTTTTGGGGTCTTTCCAAGAGTTTTAAAACACTGGAGGCTGGAAGAAAGATAGGCAGCAACGTTGGAAAGATCATTGACGTGGGGATATTTAAAGTCAGGGAAAAATAATCCAGAATAATCAAGAAAAAAATTGAGATTAATGTTAGAAAGCAAATCAAAGACAATGTTAATTTAATAAGGCCGAATCAGAAAAAGGTAGAGGTGGGGCTGAGATATGAATGCATTGGTAATGTATGCACCTATTGTGCTCGATTGGGGCATGTCTCCCGTTTTTGTTCTGGTTTCATTGTAGATTCTGCCGCAAAAAATATACAGTTAGACAAATTTAGTGACTGGATAAAAGCAGACTAGGTAGGAAAGAGAGTCCATCTTGATCCTGAAGTACGATATGAAAACCCAGTGGCAGCAGGAACGACAACAGAACAGCCACAGAAAAAATCAATGCCAAGCTAGCTCCTAAATAGCTTCTCTAATTTGTCTATGAAAGAGAGTAAGGAGAGTCAAGGGAGTTTTGATTAGTCTAAAGGGGTTATGGAGGTATGGAGAATAGAGGAGGGGAAGACTCAGAAACAAATTCTGCACAGACAATTATAGATGTCTCTTCGCCAATGAAGTGTGATCCACTGCAAGAAATTCATTTAAACCACATATACAGCAAACGGAACCCAAGTATGAAGAAACTGGAGAGAAGAAGAATAGGAACAGTTATGGATATTATTAGTAGACCAAAGCGAAGAAATAATGGAAAAGAAAATGTTAAAAACCAAAAGAGAGTCTGTTTGATGCAAGATCAAGTCGAAAATGATTTAGTGGAGGGTGCCAGCCACAAATTGGCATCCTAGGCAACTTGAAAGTACTCACATGGAAATGATGGAATTGTCGAAATTTGGGGAGACCCCTGACAATCCATAACTTAAAAGGGATGGTGTCATCCCACTCCCCCAAGGTTGTGTTTCTATGTGAGACTAAAAACCAACATCGACAAATGGAGGCAAAAATGAGATATTGTGGTTTGAATAATTGCTGCATGGTTGATTCAAATAGTATGTCTGGGGAGTTTGACTCTAGCGTGGAAGGATAGAGTTGAAGTCAACATCATTCATGCTAAGGATTTCTTTATTTCTCTGCTATAATTAAAGAGCTAGTTTCTAACGAGATATGGGGCTTAATTGGAGTTTATTTTAGTTACAATGATCATATCCGGGTTCAGTAGTATGAAGAAGTCACATCTGCATTGTCAGCCTTCTAATTGAAAACGATGGTAATTGGAGATTTCAATGCTATTGCTAATCAGAGTGAAAAAGTAAGAGGTAAAGTTAAGTCTCCTTCCTCAATTGTCACATTTAAGTGCTTTATTGGAGACTTTTTAACTGATTTGGGGATGATTAGAAGACCATTTACATGGTCAAATTGAAAGCAGGGAGACAAGATGATTCTTGAAAGACTAGATAGGTTCCTGGTGAATGACTTATGGTTTCAACAATTGTCGAATTTTATAGTCCTTAGACTCTTTGAAACTGGATCAGATCATGCCCCACTATTACTAAACTCCCACCCGGTGACAGAGAGATCTAAGAGACGTTTCAAATTTCAGGAACGTTGGTGTGGGGATGAGGAGGTGAGAAGAATAGTGGAACAGGTTTGGATAATTCAGTTTGAGGACTCGACCATGTACCAACTAGCTCAAAAGCTGAAAGGTTGCAGACATCAGTTAGTTAAGTGGCACTAAAAAGGTAGTCAAAACTCAAAAAAAAAAATTGAAAGGCTGACCAAGACTACTGATGACTTAAGAGCAACAGGAGTCACTGAAGGTTTAGAGATGATAGAATTTGAGGAAATGCTAGAAACCGCGGTGCTGAATGAGGAGAAATATTGGTGTAAGAAAGCTAGAATCCAATGGTTAAAGGATGGGGAGCGTAATACCAACTTCTTTCATCAGAAGTACAAAACCAGAATGCGAAGAAACAAAATACATATATTAAAAAGCAACAATGGCTTTATAGCTACAAGCAATAAGGAAATAGCCTCAGTGGCTAAAGAATACTTTAAAAATATTTTCACTTCCACTAATCAAGTAGACCCCTCTCTTTTCTTTACCGACTTTGAGCCAAAGGTGTCAGCTTCCATGAACAGGAGGCTTCAAAGGCTGGTAACCATGGAGGAAGTGAAAAGGGCTACCTTTAGCATTCACCCACAAAGTATACCCGGAGATGATGGTTTCACTGCAAAATTCTAATTCTACTAGCATTGGAGGAAGATATCTTTTGAGTAGTATTCAATTTCTTTAGGGGAGGAAGGATATTAAAGGGCCTTAACCACACACATATATACTTATCCCTAAAATCCCCGATGCAGGTAACATGACTCTGGTTAGACCTATTAGTTTATCTTCAGTTACATATAAAACAATCTCTAAAGTCTTAGCTCATAGGCTTCGGGGTGCATGAATAAACTAGTTAGTTCTAACCAGAGTGCATTTCTTAACGGTCGTTTAATCTCTGATAATATTCTGTTAGCTCATGAAAGTACGCATTATTTGAAAAACAAAAAGACAGGTATAGGAACAAAAATGTCTATCAAATTAGATATGATCAAGGCTTATGATAGAGTAGAATGATATTTTTTGTTGTTTATGCTTGAAAAATTGGGTTTTGGCTCTAAATGGATTGACTAGATTCACGAACTAGTTACTACTGTTTCTTACTCCGTGGTTGTGGAAGGCCAACTGTTTGGTTTTTTACACCAAATAGAGGTATCCGTCATAGAGAACCTCTATCACCGTATCTATATTTATTTTGTGCAGAAAGTTTATCTTTCTTGCTACATGAAGCAGAGCAAAATGGTTCTATCCAGGAAATTCGGGTTAATCGAAGGAGTCTCATACTAAACCATCTGTTGTTTGCTGATGATTATATTCTATTTTGTAAAGTTTCTCTAGACAGTATTAGCTGAATAATGAAAATGTTAAATGCTTATGAAGGATTTAATGGACAAAAAATCAACCTCAACAAATTCTCTATTTTCTTCGGTGGTAACACTCCTTATTGGCTCCGATTACAATTGACTAAAGTTATGAATATATCTCACATTGGGATAAAAGACAAGTATCTCGACCTACCATTAGTTATTAAAAAAATCTAAGCAAGCTACTCTTAGTAATATCAAGGAGAAGGTCTGGAGGAGGGTACAAGGTTGGTAGCGCAACCCTTCGTCTGCAGGAGGTAGGCAGATTCTCATTCAGGGTATCGGTGAGGCTACTTCTATTTACACTCTCTCATGCTTCAAATTACCAGACAGTCTCATCACAAAAATTCATACTATTCTAAATCAATACTAGTGGGACAACGTGGTAATGAAAGGTGCATGGCATGGGTGAGTTGGGATACTATGACTAGAACAAAGGTTGAAGGAGGGATGGGAATCAAAGATCTTAAAGCACAAAATTTAGCTCTCCTAGGAAAATAATTATGGAGACTAGTGTCATAACCTAATTCAATGCTAGCCAAAATACTAAAAGGAAAATATTACATGTTTAAAAACATAATGAGAGTAGAGGTTGGAAATGTACTTTCATGGGACTAGAGGAGTGTCTTGGAAGGTAGAAATGTAGCAGAGGAAGGACTAAACTGGTAGGTAGGCCCTAAAACAACAATCAGCATTCTCAACGAGCCATGACTTCCTTCCATTTATCCCTTTTCACATCGATTAGGTACAAGCTCATATTCTGTAGAATAACAGGCTTTTTTCTAGGTGAAGGATCTACAAACCCAAAATAGAGAATGAAACTAGGCACTGATTGAAGAAGTTTTTTCACCTGAAACAAGTCTCAGAATCCAATCAATTAAAATAGAGGAGGAAGATAAAATTTAATGGGTCCTCAATAAATCAAACTCTTACGTCGTATTTTCAGAATACCAAATCACTTACTAGTTTTATCATGCCCCATCTTCACAACGCCTTATTGATCTGCAACAACTAGGGATTTGGAAGGAATTGTGAAAATTGAGACTCCCTTATAAAGTGCAGATCTTCATTTGGAAGGCTTTACATGAACGGCTCCTAGTCATGGAGACATTCAATTGCCGATTCTCTAACACTCCTTCGCAGTGCTCCCGCTGTAATGATGAAGATGAATCTATTGTGTATTGTCTGGCCAGATACATGGAAGCAAGAGAGGTATGGACAAGAATGCCAATTAGACATCTTCTTTTCAATCTGCAGTTCGATAGCTTCTCGGATTGGTGGGTCTCAATAAGAGGTGCGAACCAACAGCAACAAGAGAGAAAAATAGTGATCGAGTTCGTGGCCAGTGTCTGTTGGTGTATTTGAAAATCCATGAATCAATTTGTGTTTGAGAAGATACGGGTACCCCCATAAACTCTAGCAACGTCCGCCAAAAACCTTATGTATTAAGAAATTTCAAGTTAACAACTCTGATTTTTTTTTTCTCAATAGCTTTTCTGTCTCTTCTTTACTAAGCAACTTTACTCTTTTTTTTTTATTTCTAGTAAATCTGCTAGTGCTAAATAACCTTTAGGAGATCTCCAATCTTTCAATTCCAATCTGCCCTATGACTTAGACACTTATCATGATTTTGTTTGATTGAATATTAAATAAAGTCTTTTACCTTTGGAATTTTATTTATTTATTTGAAATTATACTTTATCTCATAAAACTTGTCTTATATATTTACGAGTTTAATTTTGATACACTGACAGTATAAAACGTTTTACACAGTCGTGTAATTACATCCATTCATTTGGATGACCATCACGTGGTCAAAGAGAAAGGTAATTATTTTTGCTGATGTGGTGTTACGTAATTAGATGCACATATAAAACTACTTTTATACTGACAGTGCATTAAAATTAAATTCATATATCTACTTTCTTTTGTTCATCTATAGCATCGTGATTTTAGAAATTAACTATATTATGACATTACCATTTAATTAGGAACAGAATTAACATTCTCTTGTAAAGTGTTATTTCAAATTTATTTGGCAAAACATAGATATTGAAGACAAATTTAAATGCATTAAAGTACTGCATAAGATTTTTTTTAAGATTTTATTGGTGATGTTTATTTTAGGTTATTAGTTGAATGATTTTAGATTTTTATAGTTAAAACTAAATTTAGAAATAATTTTAAGTAGTCGCAACTCAAGGAGCAGAATAGTGTTACATTGCCATCAGACTCGTAACTAGAGTTGTTGTTACTTGCTTCTAATATTTAGTCCATGAAGTTAGGGTGTAATCGGATTGGCTTGGATTTGGAAGAAATTGATAACTGAACCAATTAAATTTGATCGATTTAGAATGAATCGGATAAATATATTTTTTGTAACTAAACATGGACCAATCATATTAGATTGCATTAATTTGAATATCGAATTAGAATTAGAATTCTAAAAAAAAGAAAAAAAAATCTACAACGAAAAAAAAAATAAAAAAATAGTTGAATAATGGTTGAAGTGTGA
>NC_029791.2:17845575-17846080 GCF_000816755.2 Arachis ipaensis | reverse complement strand
GCCTGTATAATTCTTTTAAATTTTTGTTTTTTGTTTTTTTCATAATTTTATAATAATTTAATATCAATCCAAAATATACATGTCCTAATACTTCAAACTTAGGTAGCACAGGACTCTAAATCTGGAAGATATACAAGTTATTGAAAAGGTTGTACATTAGTATTCATACATTTTGCCTTGCCATGAAGAGAAAGGCACTTTCTATTTCAAAGTGATAACTCAAATGAGAGTTATTTAAGGTGCGCATATGTTGTTTATTCAAACAATTTTATTTCTAGATATCCTATCTTGTAGAATAATATTTAGATCACTTTCTTATATGTATATATATGATAAGTATATTAAATGTCTGCGAATATTTCATACATTTTAAAAATACTAGTAATAACTAATAACAAATGGTAGGTGGCAGATGAGAGTGAAAATAAGTTAGGCTTACAATCTGACATGTATTCAATCTAATTTAGTTTGACTTATTATTAAATAGATTAGGTCCAATTTCACA
>NC_029791.2:17836711-17845461 GCF_000816755.2 Arachis ipaensis | reverse complement strand
GACTTAGTGTTTGAAAAAAATTATATAACAAACTGCATGTTAAACTTAAACAATTAACTATATTACATCAGATTGATCTGATCTATTTCTATTTTTACTGGTAGACTAACTGATAATAATAAAAAAAATTAGCATCTTATAAAAAAGCAACAAATATTATAAGTAACCAAAGTGTGATACTCCATTTCTTTTAAAATAATTATCGCTTTTATCTTTTAGATTTATTAAAAAATTAAATATTTAAACAACCTTTTATTAAAATACATTATTTTTTTTAATAACCTCAAAATATAAACGCAGTTATTTATTAGTTACACTCTTCACGGCCATGGTATATATATTTTCAATGTGTGCCTAAAAAGTAGAGTGGCATAAGTGAGATTGTGAGAAATAGAGAAGCTAGGTGTGTAAGAGTTGAAAAGCGAAATAATTAATAATTAAATTTGGATATAAAAATAATTTGTTCAACTAATATTTATCTAAACTTAATTAGTGAATGTGTTAACTGTTAAGTTTTTAAATTAAATTATTAAAAAAATTATTATTTATCCATACAAATTTTAAATATTGATAAATCTATCCATGAAACAATAAAATTAAAGTTATACTTGTGAGAGATCGGCTCCATACGATAAAATTATCCAAAATTTTCAAATTACCTTTCTTAACAACCTAACCCATCATAATTCCTAATTCTTTATGGCTTTACCACCACTAAAATTCTTCTTCTCCAAATCTCATCCACATCTACCACAACCACCAATGCCACCTCATCATAATCACCACTACCGTCGCTTCCTTCTCTTTACCACCACCATCCTCCCTTTTTCTTCAATGATAAAACCTTGGCTTCTCTAAAAAATTCATCCTCAGGGACAAAGAAATCAAAGAAAAAGCAACTCCAGCACACAAAACCTCCTCTAATACCACGACAGAGGCAGCAATAGAGTGACGACAGTCGTGACTTGGCAGTAGCGATTATGACAACTTTTAGCAAACAGTGACAACAAAGAACGGTGATGAAGCGGCCTAATAACAGTAAAGACAGTGCCTCCAGTGGCGAGCTCTGTTGACGGTGACAGTAGGCGCTTGACGGTGACGGAACAACTCCTCTTTCATCGCATCCCTCCTCTTTTTCTTTGGCTAACTCGGGCTCTCCCTCTCTGTATTCTGTATACCTCCAGCTACGACGGTGAGGGCAAAATCCTCCAATGACGACAGCTCTGACAGTAGCGACAGCGAGGGAAGCTCCGACAGCGACAACACAACATTTCCTTCCTCTCCTCGCATTTTTCGTTCTTTCTCACCTTCTCTGTCTCAACCTTCTCTCTCACTCTTCCTCCCTTGCTCGATGACGACGATGATGGTCGCTCACTCGTTCCTAGCCCTGCCAGCACCGCCATTTCTTTCTCTCCTAGTTTTTGATAACTTTATGGAATTAATTGTGTTTTGTGGGTAATTTTTTAGGATTTGAATAGTTTTGTGATAAGAAGCTTATATTTCATGAGTACAATTTCAATTTCGATGTTTTACAGGTAGATTTATAAGTATTTAAAACTTTCATGAGTAAAAATAGTAATTTACTTAAAAAAAAAACACTTGTAAAAATTTGGTATTAACATGATCTCCATAGAAACTTGTAAAGGAATGATAGGCACATGATCCTCAATTATAAACCTCAGGTTTGTGAAAAGTCTGGAAGCAACAACAACAACTCACTGAAAGGTGTAAAGCTAAAGCAAGTAGTCTATCTTATTCCGTCTCGTCTCATTAAAATAAAACAAGTTTAAAATACTAGTTTGTTGACGGACCGACGAGTTAGCCTAGCTAATCTAATTTAAAAAAGAGACGATTAATAAAATTTTTAGTTTAAAAAAATGATAATTAAAAATAGAAATATAATTTTGTAATAAAAACAAAAGTGGTAATTATTAATTTTTGTATATATTTTTGAAATACTAATGGAAAAACATTTGGCTCAATAAATTCCGCCAAAACCTACGAGTTTGGCAATACTAATTTGGTAAGTTCCAAATAATAACCTTGTTCATCTTTCTTAATGGATTTGGCTGGTTGATTAAATGAGTTTGAGCGGCTTTGCCACCCTTGCTCACCAAGCCCCTTAACATGCACATGATGTCAAAAAATATCGTAAATTCGTAATTGTATTGTATGCTCAAATCAGCATAAATCACCAATTTTACTTTCATTACAAAATTTAAACTAGATATTTTGGAGAATATTTTTTCGTATCTATTTATAGAAAACATATGAACACTTTCCCATTCCTAGGGATTATTTTCCCGGAAGCAAATCAGTTTGAACTTTGAACTTTGGAAGTACAAATTTTAATTTTGTGCAATGCAACTTCTCAAGATACTCCTAATCCATACCTACATGCAGTCCATGCTGCCAGATGAATATTCTAGTCTCCTATTGTAGTTTGACTGTCCTTTCCTTCATCTTAGTTTAGTTGCGGACTTATGGTTATGTCATGGAACATGCATCCAAATCAAGAGAAATAAAATAAAATTTCAGAGTAACGTGCTTGCAACACTAAATTCTTTTCATATGAGTAAGTATAAACATTCTCGTCCACGTCTATGGCTTAAATATTCCATTGAAAATACCAAGGAGAATCCAAACGAATATAGCCGTTACCCATCTTTTTGTTTAACCAATATCCAGACCTGTGGTAACTTTTAAATTAACCTTTTGTGGATCTAATCAAGTTCAACGGTTGCACAAATTTTAGGGCAAATTTGAATCCTGGCAGAAGAGAACAAGGACAGATATACAGAAAATGACACATTGGAGATACATAAATGTTTTGGTGTAATTAGTTTCACTGTTAAATTGTTAAATAAAACACAAAATAGTACATCTTGTACAAATGTTAATCTCAAATTTTACCCAAAAAAATAAACTCAATATACATAGATAATGAACAAAAATATTCTATATACACTAAAAATTAGTCACTATATAATTGTATATATTTGAATAATTAAACTTAATTATAGTAATACAGTAAGTTTTTTTTATAAAATACCAAATATATATCTCTCTACGCAATAATTATTTTTGTATATATAACATAATTCTACAGGGAATATAAATAACTCACTTGTTTTGTCTCCACATACGGCGAGAAATTCACATTATTTTTGCATAAATAATGGTTGGAGTATTTCAAAAAGGGTCATGAAATTTTAGTTAGTGCTGCTGTAGGGTCAACAGGGTCAGACAACAACCACAACTAGATCCCCATCCAACGGATCTTATTAAGCTTTAGCTTGAACTATTGAAGAGAAGCCCGCCCTCTTCGCCAAAATTTGAATTCTGTTCCCCCTTTCTCTATCTCTCTCATTAACTCTGAAAGTAACAATTTTTTTTCTAATAAAAAATGTTTCTTGGGTAACGTTCTACTTCTTCTGCTCTTTTATCATAGTTGAAATTCAAATATCCTTCACCCCCTTTTTCTCTCTTGCTTCACCTTTCTTTTCTCTCTATTAGTTAATTAAAATCTTTGATTCAAATCCCTTTTCAATTTCTTCAACATCCTTGCCCATTTCATTTGCTTCCCTTTTTATTTTCCCACTCCTTTTTTGGTTTATTGTTTTTAGGCAATACTGCAAAGTCCCATGGGTGCATGTTTGAGCAAGAAGAAAGGGTCAACTACTTCTCCAGGTGCAACTTTTCAGGTTCCTTCTAAGTTAAAGGATTCTGAAAATGGTGGTGTCACCGCCACCCTATCCAAACCCACCAACCCAGAAATGAACCTCAATAATGAGAAGAACACAGTGCAAGAGAAACATGACACAGTAGTGGTAGCAGCAGCGCATGAAGGTGAAAACCAAGTGAAAAAAGAGATTTTTATCATTAAGCACAGGAAGAGCCACGATGAAAGGAGCTCCAAGATTCAACCTTGCACTGCTCAGCAGAACCTGTCAGCATATTCAAATGATGGGTCATCCTCAGAATCTGCCGAATCAATGGGAAACAACAAGAACAAAATTGCACCTTCTACACCAAACATTGCTGCTAGTGGTGTGAGGACCTCAAGCTGCACAAAAGAAGAGGTGGATGCAATTCTGATCCAGTGTGGGAGGCTCAGCAGAAGCTCTTCTGGTAGAGCTGCCTCTTCTTCTGGTGGGAGAAAGTACTCAGGCTCAAAGAGAAGCTTTGATTTTGATCACTGTGACAATGATGCTAATTCCAATGATGATGACCAAAGGAGGGGCAATGCTACTACAACTGACAACAGTGATTTGTGTGAGGAATATGATGGGGTAGCCACCGGGAACCGCCACCGTGCCCAACACCGCCAGCGCAACCGCCAGTCACCAAGGCCTTCTCCAAGGAGAAGGACCCCAAGCAGGGAACGGGACCAGCAGCAGAATCAAAGGTCCAGCAGCAGGGAGAGGAGGGTGAGTAGATCTCCTGGAAGAAGGTCATCAGAGACAACAAACGGTGCCAATGGCAATGGAAGCAACAATGGAAATGGCAACCACAATAATGTAGGTTCTACTAGGCCTGGGAAGTTGGTGTCCGTTCCTGCCACTGTTACATCACTGGTCATGGATAAGAGTAACAATGGAATTGGTGGAGGAGAATCTGCAGCCGCTACAGGTGTCAAAAGGATAACTGTTAAGAGAAATGTTGGTGAATGTGGTGTGGCTGGTTCAAGGGGTGCAGCATCACCACGGTCTCAGTCTCCCGCAAGAGCACAATCTCCCGCAAGAGCACAATCTCCCGCAAGAGCACTCTCTCCTGCAAGAGCACACTCTCCTGCAAGAGGAAACAATGGGAATGCAGGGAATCAGCAGCAACAACCTTCAATTAGCCGCAACAACTCGTCAAGGAAAACTGAACAGTCTCCTTATAGAAGGAATCCATTGAATGAGATTGATCCTAATTCCCTTTCTTATCCACAGTCAAATGCCAACAATAGCAGCAGCAGCAACAAGGTGCAAAACAGACCCAAGAAGGACGCTGAAGCAGAAGCTAATCAGGTATCAATTTAAATTGATCCACCATCCTGTATTCTTATCTATATCAGCCAGAAAGATTTGATTTTTTCTGTTTCAGTATTGTTATTTGAATCTAACATTTGCTGGACGTATTGTCGACATTTCAATGGTGGATAAAAATTTTACTCAAAATCACATTCTCTTTCTGTTTTGTCTTGTTGATGTGAAGAATGGATTAATGATATTCTATAATTTCCTAATATTCAGAATCCATGTTCATTGCAGAAAGGTGTTACTGCAAATTGCAAGGTGAAGGAGCAACAAGAGGAAGAGAGCAAGGGAATGGCATCAATGAACAATGACAATGTTGTGGTGAAGACAATGGTGCCATCAGGTGTTGCTGACAACATCAAACCCCAATCTCTAACAAGAAGCAGGTCTTCAAGAAGATCAAGGGACTTAGATCTCAACCCTGAAACACTAATTAACCCTGTACCACAGTCCTACACCTCCCTCCTCCTTGAAGACATCCAAAACTTCCACCAAAAGAACACAAACACAACACAGCCTTCCATTTCTCTCCCAGCTTGTCTCTCCAAAGCTTGCTCGATCCTCGAAGCTGTTGCCGATCTCAACTCCACCACAAGCCCAAACTTCTCTGCTGGTGCATTCTCTGAGGACAAGAAAACTCCATCACTAGGTGCGAATAACAGTAGCAACCATTATGCAAAGAAGAGGGTGGAGCCATTTGTGGAATCCGAGGTAGTTGTGAGTGATGATGTGATGGAACCAAGCTTGCACAAGTATGTGACAGTGAAGAGGGGTGGTTCAGTTTGTGGGGTAGTGGACATGGAAGACCAAGAATCTTCAGGTAGCAACAGCTTCATCACTCAAAGTGGCCAAATACAACAGCAAAATCAGTGGGGCATTTCATCAAACACATGGGAAGCAAACTCAGCTGATTCAACAGATTGTTGGAGCTCAAGGTTGATGGAAGGTAGTGATGCTGTGGCTGAAGCTAGAAAAGCATTGAACTGCAAGAAAAGAGAGTGTGATGATCATCAACATAGCAGCGGAATCGGGCGCGGAAGGCTTAGTGGTTCTTCCTCTTCTTCTTCTAAAGTTCTTCATCACCACAACAGTATACCTGTTGCATCAACATAACAGATGGAATTGTGGTGATTTCTTGTTTGTAACGTTGAATATGCTTCAACAGTTCATCTAGTTTGAAGTTGCATACTTTGCAACACTTTCTTGTTTTTCAATTTAAGGCTAATTCTCAATTATCTTTGTTCATTGAAGTGAAAACACTTGCTGTTATGATTGGATAAAACAGCTATTGTGTCATGGTTTAATTAATTACAATAATTTTCAAGTTTCTATTTCTGAATCATCTCAACTCAACTAATGATTTCTCATTACATAACATCGCTCTTACAAAATGCAAATACATATATTTTGGGGTAATGTATGCTTTTTGCTTTTAAAATTTGTTCAAATTTTTTAAAATATTTTTAAATTTTATTGTTTTAATTTTATCTTTAAAAACTTTTGTTTGCATTAAATAAATTTTCTGATAGTTAATTTTTTAAAAAATTTAGGACAAATTTAATAATAATTAATTATGTCTCCCAACTTAATAGTTATGACTCACATTGGTTCCTAATCTCATTTTTGTCACTGTCTCACAAAATCGTTAACGACATGCTGAAATGGACTAACGACTGCTACATTATACATTCTAGCGACTATTTGATGTGACAATTGAAATTTTTTTACTTTATTTTTTATTTTCAACTAAACACTTAAAACCCTAATATGAGTCACGGATACCTAAGTTAAAAAATCAAACTAAGTAAATTGAAACTTTAAAAATCAAATTAAAGCTCGAATATAACTTCAAAACAGAACTTTAACTTATGTAGTGCTTAATTTAAATGAAAATCAAATAAATCAAAATTCAACATAATTTTTAGTTTTTGGAAAGAAAATCTTTTGAGGAATTTAATAATATGTGATGAGGAACACCGAATAAATTATACAGAAACCAATTAAAACACAATATAAAAACATCTTTAAAAAAAGACGTTTTAGGCGTGTTTATCTGAGTGGCCTCCTTTCATGTATTATTATATATGCCTATTTTGTATGCTTTTAACATATAAAATAATTATGTTTAACTAATTCAAAACATAGTTAGAGTTTCACTAAAAATAAATTTTTGGAACATATATTAAATATATGATTATGTAAGTATTTCATAAGTTTTATAGTCTTATAACAATGAAAATGATGCAATAAATTAATTATCTAAAGTTTAACTTAAAATATTTTATAATAAAATACGTAAAAAAATTTATTTTATACGTTAAATACATATATAATTATGCTTATTATGTGTAATATACAAAAAAAAAGTGATTTACTCTCTAATTTTCAAAAAGTACTGAAGTAATTGTCCAATATAAAGTAGATATATTTTAGCTAAATTATTTAACATGATACAGATTTATATCTTAAATACTAATTTTATGCGAAAACATCTTCGTGTAAATGAGTAGCCATCTATCTTTGCATTATTATTTCATTAAACACTTGTATTATGAAAGAAAAAAAAATGTTATTGGTACACTAAAATTAATCATTAAAACCAGCTATTAATGTATTTGTGTATAAATATATGTGTGATTTAATTTATTTTTAATATATATTTATATTCTAATATATATTTTATATTGATAATTAATTTTAATGACTAATTTTAGTATACAGTTAGCACAATAATAGTATAATAGTATATAGAGATGTGATGCCATCAATGATATCACAAGGACCAATGTGAGCCACCAACACAGTGGAATTGAAAATTTGATAAACTCATCTATTAATTGTGTGTTAATTTGATTTAGTACTTGTGTGATACAATTAATTAATTAATTAATTAATTAATTGCGACGGCCATGACCAAGTCCCTGTGCCTGTATTAGAGGCGGAGAAAAGCACACGCATGAAGGAATCTTCTAAGGTGAAACCTTCTCTTAGTGTGAATGCAACGTTTTATATTTTTTTACTAGTAGTAAGCAAAATGTGGCGAAATACCTTGGTGAGAATTGAGATTTTAGCTTTTCGTCAAAGTAAATAAGGGAAAAATAAATGAATTCAGTGTCAGCATAATATGTTCTAGATATATACTGGTATATCATGGGGGATTTTATTCAAAATTCTTCACATAAAAGTTAATGGCGTGACATTTATTTATTTTAATTTGTTATGTTAAAACTGTTCTAGAAGCTCAAAAAATTATTGTCATGGAATAAGTTTCATTTTAATCCATGGATTTTTCTTTTTGTTTTAATCTTATAAGATGTGTAACTCAATAGACCAATTTCAAAAGATGAAAAAAAAAAGGAATTTGTTTGTTATGTATTGCACGCGTTTGTTTACCTACTTACCAAAGTTTGAGAGTTATGTACACGGTGTGGGTAAGCTAAGTTTATAGGATTGCATCTTAATTTTAAGAGATAATTAAAAAATAAGGGATCGGAATTAAGAGATTTATTTATGAAACATTTAATGATGTTCCGTTTCAAACTATATAAGATTGAGTGCACAACTTCTCAATTGACAGCGGCTTATAAACAAGGGAATTGGTGAATTGCTTCCAGTATATATAATATCTTTCAATCAAATAATTCAAATTGACTATTATTGCCTTTGCATTTACATTAGTTTTTCTGTGGGATGAAAACCGTTATTACACATTTTTTTTGGGTGTCT
>NC_029791.2:17835939-17836363 GCF_000816755.2 Arachis ipaensis | reverse complement strand
TATATAACATTCATTATACTTTTATTTCTAAAAATTGTTCTGCTAAGAGGACAACAAAAATTAGAAAAGTAAGAAAAATCGGTAAAAATTATACATTATTCAAAATCTTAAAATCACATATTCAAGATTTATGTTGGCATGCTATTATTAGGTATTGTTTTGTTGTTCTTCCAAAATTATCCTTTTAAAAAAGTTGACAATTGACATTGGTTTTGAACATAAAACATCTCTTTTCTTTGGAGAGGATATTGTAAATATGGTAAATTAAGCAAGTACTTCAGAAAATTGTGATGTAACTTAACTTACTACTCAAATAGTCTATTGACAATAAATTACAATGAATAACTCAAATGCATATCTATATACTTTTACTAAAAATCCCATATTTGTACCATTATTAACCTCTAAATAATATTGTTTGTGA
>NC_029791.2:17833957-17835911 GCF_000816755.2 Arachis ipaensis | reverse complement strand
ATATCGAAGCATATAATAATGCTCAAATAAGAGACGCAAGGACCCCAGAAAAGAAAAGGAAAAAAAAAAAGTAATAGAAACTTCGGCGGCATTTTTATTATAAAGACACAAAGATTGAATTGAATATCTTGCACTTCATATGACATGTGACTTAGAAAAGGTGACATTTTTCATTTGGAGCCATCAAAGTCAAAACTTGGAAAAGCTTCAATCTTCCAACTCTTCATATATGCCATGACCTAATCCAAGCTTTTCAAAGACATGATCATTTCATTCATTAAATACACTTGCATAGCCAAAAGTAACAAAACTTGATACCCCATTTTTCATTTGAGATCACATTCATTCATATACTTGTACCAACTATGGGAGATAATCAGAGAATCCACCCTCTTCATCATGATGTTGAATCACCACCATCGCCGCCACCGCCACAACCATTGGCACCTTTGGTGCCAAGGAACATGTCCAGATCGGATAAAGGCGATCCGGAGTTGTCAAATCAACAACCACCACCACCTCCTCCTCCTCCTGCTCGCAACAGAAGATCAAGAAGAGGTTGCTGCTGCAAATTCCTATGTTGGTTTATAAGCATATTGCTTATCGTGGTGGTGGCGATCGGCGCAACAGTGGGTATACTTTATCTTGTGTTCAGGCCGAAGCTTCCGAAATACTCCATCAACGAAATTGGGGTGACAAGATTCGATCTTTCAAACAACGATAGCTTAAGTGTCACATTCAACTTGACAATAACAGCTCGGAATCCAAACAAGAGAATTGGAATCGATTACAGAGGTGGAAGCCACATTAGTGCTTATTACAATGGCACAAAACTATGTGATGGATCGTTACCGAAATTCTACCAAGGTCACCATAACACTACAGTTCTTAACATTCCTCTTTCAGGGGAAGCAGAAAATGCAACAGCTTTGGAGAATTCATTGACGCAACAACTGCAGCAAAGTGGAAGTGTTCCTCTTCGGTTGAAGGCCAAGCAACCGGTGAGGATTAAGTTTGGGAAGTTGAAGCTATTCAAGATCACCTTCAGGGTTAGGTGCTGGATTGTTGTGGATAATCTTAATGCTAATAACTCTATTAGAATCAAGAGCAGTAGCTGCAAGTTCAGGCTCAAGTTATAGATTATCATTCTTTGGTGCTTATTATAACTATTGTTCGTTATAATTACTATTAGTACAATATATCCCATATATATTGCTATGTATTACTATATACTATTTTTTTTTTCATTTTTTTAATATGGTCTCCGATTGAGATTATTATTTTATTTTTTTATTTTTACTTTACAGATGGAGATTTACATTTTAGGATTTTTCTTAGTTCTGTATTCTTGATTCTGTATTTTTCTGCCACTACTCATGCCCATATTATTTTTTGGTGATCGTGCTATAGCTTATATTATATTGTTATATCCTTTATACTATTTTTGGTAACATGTTATCCTATATATATGTTTAATACCTTATTGTTAATTTTTTTTATTATTTTTAAGGGAAAGTTTAGGGGACCAGCAGACTTATTAAAATCTGGCCAGCACTTAACTAGCAAAAGAAAAATGAGTGATTCTCCACCATTAAATAAAATCTCACACCATTAAATACACTATTGATGGCTAATTAATGACTATAACTCACAAAATCTGCTGGCTCCCTAGTACTCTTCTATTTTTAATGTAACGTGATACAAAGTGTACTAACAAAATATTTAACTACAGAATTTTTGTGAAAAAAATGTATATAGTAGTACTATCTTTGAAAAAAATAAATGTTCTGTTTGAATTTTTTATATTAAATAATTGCCTTGTTAACAAAAATTTAGACAAGGTTCCTTTCTTTATTTTCCTTGACATTCCCTATCGTTAAAGAGGGAGAAGATAGTGGAAAGAAATAAGAAAGATGTTTTATCAAGAAAATAATTTTATAAAATACCTTTGGAC
>NC_029791.2:17821599-17833292 GCF_000816755.2 Arachis ipaensis | reverse complement strand
GACACTAATTTATATATATAATTAATATTTTTCTTAATATCACTTTTCTTTTTATTTTTTAACCAAAAGTAGTATTAGATTCTTGTGTAATCATCAAGGTAGTGTTTAGTTTTATAGATTGAAATTAAGATTGAGAGACTTAAATTCAGTATTATATTTAGTGGCCAGATATTAAAACTAAAATTTTAGTTATAAAATATAAAATTTTAGTCTCTTCAGTATCTCTAAAAAATAAAGACACAAGATATAAAAAATTTTAGAGATAGAGATTAGAGCAATATTTTTTTTAATAATTGTTTTAAATCTCACTCAAACTATGTGCCTATCTCTAGGTACAGATCAAGATCTTCTAAAGTAAAAAAGTTGATAAAATAATAAAGTAGTAAAGTGATGAGTTAATCATTTTTAAATTAAGATAATAGAACATATATTTCATAAAAATTACAAATTTAATAGTGATTAATCTCTCACTTTATCACTTTATCAACTTTTTTACTTTAAAAGATCTAAATTCCCTAGATTCAGTCACAACACCATCTAACTTAATACTCCAATCAAAATAATTAATTGGAACAACTATTTTTGCTATCATTGGTGCCTAAAAAGAGTCTTTGATTTGAATAACCGAGATTTTCAAAAAGAATTAAGAAAAAATAATAAATAGGTCTTTGATTTTTTTTTTCCAAAGATAATAGGTTATATTTCATTAATTATTAAAAAATAAAATATAAAGATGTCCAAAAGTAGAACAGCATAATAAAAGGTGGGGATTTCCCAAAAACACTACACTGAAGGTATTCATCCAACGGTGCGTGGTCGAAAAACGAAGAAAAATCTTAAAGAAGAAATAATGATAAATCAAATTGAATGCAACTAAGAGCTAGTCTCATGGAGATGACGACCTAAACTGGGAGTTCTTTGGATTTCACGGAGCAACTTGACAGAGCTTGTTAGAATGGCAAACGGCATAGAAGTAGAACCTTCAAAAATCAACTGGTTGCGAGCTTTCCAGCAGTTCCAGCAAATGATGGCAAGCAATTGAGGATTACGGTCAGCATTCTTCAACGGGTTAAGTATCTCTATTGATGCAGTCCACCATGTCCAAAAGTCGTTAGAACTCTGAGGGGGAAGACAGTCACGAAGATAACTCTGAGACCATACGTCTTTAATTCTAGAGCAATTGATCAAACAATGAGTGACTGTTTCCGTTACTTCATGACAGCAAGGGCATATTGGTGATATAGATGGGATGCGGTGATGAATCTGAGCAAGCACCGGAAGTCGGCCATGGAGAGCTTTCCAGATAAATAGCTTAATTTTGTGAGGCAAGTTCAACTTCCATAGATCAATCCACGGCTTTTTCTGCTGCATATAATTAGGGCAAAGCTCCAGAGGCGGATGGTAAAATAAATAGCTAATTTTGTAACCTGAAACTGTATCATATTGCTTGGATTTGTTCAAATCCCATTGCAATTTGTCCCTACTCTGCTGAATTTTAACTGACAAAATCCTGTTTGCAACGTCTTGGGGAAATAATTCTTGAATGAGATTCTGATTCCAATTTCTATCTTCAGTAATTAGATCTTTAACTTTTGGAACCAACTCAGAAATAGCCTGTCTATTTGGCATGTCAGAAATCATTAAAAGATACGAAGGAGGCAGCTAAGGATCCTCAAAGGTTCGGATATTCTCACCAGTACCCGCAGCCCAATTAAGACCTTTTTCAACAATCTTTCGGCCTTCCAGTATGCTCCTCCATCCCTAAGAAGGTAAGACTCCAATTTCTACCGTTATAGCATTACCATTGCTAAAGTATTTACCTCTTAAGATTTTGGATAATAAAGAAGTAGGCTGTGTTACAAGTCGCCAAAACTGTTTGCCTAAAAACGCCAGATTTTGGATTCTGAGATCTTTAAATCCAAGGCCTCCTTTTTTTCGTGGGCGAGTCATAGTGTCCCATCTAATCCAAGCCATCATCCTTTCAGAACCTTTTTGTCCCCACCAGAACTGAGAAAGTAGAGAGTGAATTTCCGAAATTAAACCATCAGGCAACTTGAAGCAAGACAATGTATAAATAGGAATAGCTTCTCTCACTGCCTTAAGCAATACGTGTCTACCACCTGACGAAAGAAGATTGCACTTCCACCCTTGGATTCTTTTCCAAACCTTTTCTTTGATCATACTAAAAGAAGCCTTTTTCGATTTAGAGACTGTAGAAGGCAAACCAAGGTATTTATCCTGAGCCCCAATATGATTAATATTCATAGAGTTAGCCAGTAGTGTACGAGTAGTGGACGGAGTGTTGTGGCTAAAGAATACAGCAGATTTATTAAGATTTACCCTCTGACAACTGATGCTTTCATAAGAATTCAATAAATGCAGGATATTTGAACATGTTTCAGGATTTTTAAATCTCTTTGACTTTTAACTCAAAGACAAATAAATTTTTTATTAATTGAAAATATAAAATCATCTATCACTTTTTAAAAAGCGAGACATCTAAATCTCTTTAAAGACTTGTTTGTTCTCATATATTTTGAATAAATAAATTTAAATGTTTCGTACTTTAGAGAATGATGAATATTTTTGTATTATTAATTAGTCAAAGACTTATTTGTATCCGAGTTAAAAAGTTAGAGACCTAATTTAGCTTTTCTATTTAAAGTATGTTTTTTTTGTGACGGGTAAGTAAGAAAAACAACCAAACAAAAAGGGAAAAATAAAGTCTTAAGGGACTAAAAAGGTGCAGAACAGTCCCGTTGGATACTCCTCTCAAATTTCTTCCAAGGCACTGGAAGCTCTACATGCTGAAAATGAAATTTCATCGCCATCTTTGCCTTGGTGTCCGCCACTGTATTTGCATTCTTTAAGACCAAACGAATATCAACGTGCCACTTCCAAGTTATAATCTCTCTGACTTTAAGCACCAGTGAATCTATGACCAACATTATCATGAAAATTAGTGGCAAGATTGAAAGTCTCTAAACAATCCGTTTCGCAAATTACGTCATTTTTTCCAAGTCACAAGCTAAAAGAAAACCTCTCCAAATAGCAAATAACTCTCTTTGAAGAATATTGCTACTCTCAATTGTTCCCAAACAGTCTCATTGCCAAGTTTCATTCCAGTCTCTACTAACACAGGCAAAACCCATCCGATCACCAGATCCCGAATAACTAGAATCGCAATTGATCTTAAAAGTACCCATCGAGGGAGAAATCCAAAAGCAACTAATCGAAAAAGGAATAGATACTCGATTCACTTCAAAGATATTTTACTCTTTCTCCAAGGCTAAAGACATACTAGCCACTTTAAATGGAGGCCAAGACTCATGGTAATTAAAAATCTCATTATTTCCCGCTCTCTAAATCCACTAAAGACCAGCAAAGAATCGAAAAGGATGCTCTTTACTATGGGACAAGAACCAGTTCTTCAAATCTAGAAGATGGCAGAAAACTCCCAACATCTGCCAAACTAGTTGAGCTTTCGGACAATTCTGCATACAGTGAGAAACTATTTCCTGGCAAATCAAGTAATTGGGGCAACTATCCGAAGGCGACATGCCTCTACTGAAACGAAAAATAGCAGTGGGCAAAGCCAAGCCCCAAGAATTTAATCTTTTCCAGAACAAGATGATGTCAAAGCTAAAACCAATTCCTCTCTTCTCCTAGACAAACATCTTCTTGCTGAGCCAATAGTAACCAGTATGAGCATCATAAACCTTAGCCGGCCCCCCGATCCAAGTCCAGCCTACCACTGAACCTGCTTGAACATCCGGGTTGTAGGAGAGAATGCTGTCACACAAAAACTGTTGAAGAGGAGAATAGACATTCTTAAGGTGTCAGTGTCACTCTCTCCCCAATCAAATATCTAAAATCCGGAGATTCGAGTCAGAAATGTGAACATAATCCATCTCATTACAGAGCGACCCCTCTTTCCTCCACTTAGAGAACCAAAAATTTTGATCCAAATCTCCGATGCACCAATCAAAACCATCCTTCAAAATATCCCAACTTTTACACAGACTCCTCCAAATATAGACCCGTTATCGCTAGAACAGCTGAAATCGTCACTCAAGAAAAATCGATATTTATCTGCCAACAGCTGAACCCATAGCTTGTGGGGATGATGAAAAAATTGCCAGACTAGCTTCTCAAGAAGAGCAGCATTAATACAAAACAGATCTCTAATTTCCAGACCACCAAATTTCTTTGAGGTGACCAACACCTTCCAACTAACAAGATTTAGCCCCCGATCATTGGCTTGACCTTTCCAAAGAAAATTTCTCATCATAGATGCTATAGAATTTGTTATCCCTTTGAAAAAGAGTAAAACTTACATGTGGTAAGTAAGAATAGCAACTACTACCGAATTGATCATACAGAGTCTTCCCGCCCCGTTGAGTAGCCGTCCTTTCCAACTGGTTAGCCTTTCCCAGATCTAAAGTATGCTTTTAAATCTGAAATGCTGAATGATCAAATTAATATTATAACTAAATCTATCTAAGTATCTCTGACAGTATTTTTTCCCTTATCTTACACGTTCAATTATTTTAACTATACAACCTCATTAATATCAACATGGTCAAATATTAAATATATAGGTAGTTTTAGAGAAATAAATTGATATGTATTTTAAATATTTGTGACATGAAGAGTTTAAAAATTTAGTAGTTATTAGTTTATATTTTTAAGTATTAGAATGTTTAATTTTATGTATTTTAATTTTATTTATTTAGTTATTAGATTGAGCTTTATCTTAATGGGTTTAAAATTTTTTTTATTTAACTTAATATGAGATTATAAATACATTCTAAATTATTATAGTTGTCATAGAGTGATTAGAGGTATGAATTTTTTTTTTTTGGTTTTGTGATGAAACTATAGTGCAAACAAATAAGATTGAGTGAGTTCTCTTGTTGCATCAAAAAATTAGATAAAAAGTTGAATAATTCTCTTCGATTCAATTCTTAAACTATAGTGTAGACAAAGTTAAGTTGAGTGAATCTCTTTTTTATTATATAAAAAAATTGAATAAAAGATAGAATAATTCTCTTTTTATCTTTTTTTATTTTTTTATTTTTTTATTTTTAATTTCAATTTATCTTTCTTATTCAATTTTAATTCTTGTATTTTATTTACCTCCTTTTTCGTATCATAAATATAGTGAAAGAGAGAGTACATATTATCTTAGTAAAGAACTACCTCAAAATATCATAGCGCATTATGTAATTGAAGTTTAAAATAGAATTTATACTAAAATTTATAAAGAGCTCACCCCAAATATTGATTTATCTGCCCCCCTGTTTTGGGGGAAAAAATAACTGAAATTTATTTAAGATTAATTGGAAAAGAATAAAACATTAATTAGATTCATTTTAACAATCAATAATTTGGATAATCATCATTTTGACATTGATGATCCTGTGAGAATTAACCTGAGATGTTTCACAGGCATAAATGCTAGTAATAAATAAACGAAGAACAGATGCAAAATGTCCGACTTCAGACTTCAGACTTCAGACCAATAAGTTTTAAAAAGAAATGTTTAATTGAAAACAAAATAGTACTACAATTATTAGGACGGATATTCAGTGGAGATTCTCAATTCAAACTCACTATATTTCCGGTAATTTCCAGTAGGTTTAGTTTCTGTTTCTCCAACAATCTAATAATAACTCTCAAATGAATGAATGAATAAATAAACTATACTAGTACAGCCAAAAATCCTTATACGTGGACATATATGTTTAAATACATTTGATTTTCAATTGTACCAATTTTTAGAGGTTATTGCAACGGAGATGTAATTCTTGATAGAAAAATATACCCTAAAAGAGTGCTTAACAATGTTAGGCAGAGATTACGTTACACCAACTGAAACCAGATATATTTCAAACGCCAATCACTTCATTATCAATCAAAAACAAAGGTACCGAACTGCAATAATTCTACACAATCTATTTTATACACATTTTTTCTGAAAAATAGTAACATTGCAATAATTCACATTCTAATTCTGGGATAAAGACATAGACAACAGAGAATATGTAGAAACAAAACCGGTACATCTATGGAATAGTAGTGGAAAGTTTACTGATTTAGGATTGACCTGAGTGTAAATTCTCTCTCTTCTTTGCCCTGCAAAATGACAATTTGGTCCTACTTGCTGGTTTTTATCCTCATCTGTCATGGCTGGTAATTGATTTGAGATTATTTTGGTAACTTCGACACACTATGTGCTCGAATACATAAAGATTCATCAGTATTTACCAAGTCTTACACATAAAAAAAAATGCCGAAGATTACCTTCACGAAATAAGGATCCCACGAAGTGAACCAGCTGTGCCTCGCTTTCTTGCCTGCAGCATGAACACGTATGATGTTAAGGCAGATACAACAAGCCAAGCTTAAATATGGACCCAAGGAAAGAGTATCAAACTTACCTTCTCATTATTAAAAAGGTCTTCAGCCACAGCTTCCATTTTCTTCCGCCGTTTTTCCTCTTTCACAGACTCATGTACCTCATCATTCCCAAAATCAGAGTCCCTGGGGTAGAAAACAAGGAAATATAACACAACTTATTACTACGAGAAAAGCAATTAAATATGGCTAGCCAGATTTTATTTGAAATAATACAAATTAGATTTTGTGTCATCCTTACTTGTATGGATATTTTGCAAACGGAACAAGACTTTCGAAACTATTACCAGATTGAGTATGTGTCTGCAATTCCATTCCAAAGAAAACCAGAATAGTTAGGCATGCGATTCATTAAGTGACAATAGCCATGACACCGTATGAAAATTTAATAAGTTGATTTGTGAGAAGCAAAAAAACTATGTTGGAAATTAGAGGTCAGATAAGTCACAAAAAAGAACTAGATAGCCAAAATATGTTCAATTCTGCAAGGTCCAGCTTTCACATGATAAGGTAGCTATTATTATGCAAGAGATAGCACCATACCAACCTTTCTAAAATGTTTAAAATTTGGAACGCTGCTGTTTTGTGCAGTACTCATGTTAGTTACTCTGTTTACATCTCGGACAACTAAATCTTGACTATAAATAATATCTGCAGTTCCACTTCCATAATCATCAACCTTGTCTTTCTTCACTTTTATACTACCACTACCATCTCTGAAGCTCATAGCATGAGTTTCCAATTTGGCAGAACAATCATCCAAGGGTGACGCTGTTTTTGCTTGTTTTATGTCAGTTGATCTGGTAGAAACATCAACTGCGGATGGTTCCATTTTCTCATGTTTTTTATTATCCATACTGCCAGAATCATCATCCAATGCTTCAGTTTTAACATATTGTATGGTATTTCCGTTGAGGAATGTCTCAGTTGCATGGGCTGATGTGGCTGTTTCAACTTCAGTATCTGAATCTGCTACCACTGTCTCGTCTGTGGAGCATGAAGATGAAACAAGTACTGCAGCAATACACACAGTTTGTTATAGTAACTCGGTAAAGTACAAACTTAATCAAATAGATATATCTAAGCGGTACTTACTGCATGGTGACTTCAGTATCGATGGATCAAGATGTCCACTTAAAGCAGCAAATATTACATCCATCTCATTCACTCTAAGCAAAGAACTTAATTTATTGAAGCGATCAGATTTGCATGCTGGTACCCCTGGGATGACACAAACCAAACGATTATCGTCTCCATAATCTGAACCCTACATGGAATAAATGAGAATTACCATCATGAAGTATATATCTTTTCTAATAAGAGATTATAATTGGCCAGAGCATATGTCTAAACACAAGACTATTGCAAATCAGATTTGCAAGCTGAAATTTTTTTCTTTTTGATAATAAGAAAACTTTTGCTATATGGTGATATGTGATTTGGGTTAATGCAAGATTGAGAAAGAGGGCTGAAGGAAAAAAGATGGTACTAGATGGGGTAACCAACATGGATCTACCACTTCAATATGTCCTACTGTAAACGATGTCTGTCTATGATAGATAAGACATGAGATTCTACATATTTTATTTATTTATTTATTTATTTATTCCAAATGCTCATTTAGGGCACATAGAATAGAATGTATATAAACATCCACGGAGTTAGAGGCAGGTACATTATTCAACCTACTTATCTCACTTTTAGAGTTGATGATTCCACCTCGTAATTTGCAAAATTGAAAAACATAAAGAAGAAAAAAGTGAATGAAAAAACATACCTGACTATTTGAACAAAAATATTCATAGGAGACAGTTTTTGCACCAGTGACATCCAACAAAGATTTGAGCTGATCCCTGAATTTGTACTGTAAGGCAGAGAAAAGACTTAAATAAGTAGGTTATAAAGACATGTTATGCCCAAAAGTAGCAATATCGGTTTATCTTATAGGTTCGGAAACTTGTTTGTTGCTGAAATTTGTGTTGAAAAAAAAAATTTCTTAATCATTATGCTTAAGTTGTGGTATTGGTGAGTATAAAGGGCTCCAGAAAATAGATACCATATGCACAGATTCTAACAAAAACGTGTATCCTTTCAAGCAATTTTCACGAGTTTTAGGGTCAGCAACTTTGATAGATATTCCTTCCACTGACACCGTTGGTATATATCTGGTTGAGAAGGACCAAAGGGATACAAAAAGAAAAGAAGAAAGAATCTTTAGTTAGCCTAAATGGTGTAAAAAAGCAATAAATGACAAGCTCCCTATACCAAATCCAAAGTTAACTGTTGAAGGAACACTTACGAATAACAGCTAGGCATATCAGTGACAATATTCTTTTCTGCAAAATCCTACAAAGGAAACAATGGTCAGAACTCAGAACTGAAACTTTCAACATGAGTGAAGCAGCTTATCTTGTTCTACACTAAAATCCTTCAAGAATCTCATATTCTGGTCTATGACTATATGTTAGATAGTATGTTATGGCTGTTGAGTTATGAATAATCAATAATCCAAATGCAGATATACAATGCAAGGTCTAAGCAGCTGACAAACACAGAAGAATGAATGAATATGTAACATGTACTAGACTCCTTGTGCATGACATGACTCTAAAATGTAGAAAATAGATGCAATCATGAGAATTCATGACAAAGTACAAGGTTCCACGAGTTAAATGAAAAATTACAATTACGCTTAGAACAAGAAACATAGCAAATCATTCACTCTGTTTGAGAAGGTAACAAGAATTGAAATATATTATTGCTACATTGGTATAAACTGCATAAGATGTTTTGAGCTATGTATCCCTACATGTCAACTCTTGTTTACATAGTCACCCCTTTTATTGAGGAAAATTGCTACGGCAATCATAAAGGCCACTTCATTTAAAATACATCAGAAAATAATCAACATCAACCATGAAAATATGAATATGATGATTATGAAAAGCAAGTACGCAGCAGTATTATAACATCTCGATAAGTATGATTGTTCCATTGGCTGTAACAGAGTAATTGTTTAACAGGAAACTGACATGATCAATACAATCACTGAATGCTTCTATACCTCAAGCCATGTTTTGAGAACACAATGTTTTTTTGCTACAACAGCATCAACAATATCCTTTTTCAATGGCATGAGTTGATCCACCAGAACGTGTGTGCAATCTTCACTTAAGGTACAAGTACTAGCAGCACCTGAAAATTAAAGTGTAAGTTGGTCACTATTCATGTTAAGACAAAGCAAATGCTTCATTAAGCAAAGGACTTCTAACGTAATAACCATGGAGCAAGATAAGCTAACTGGCCAAGGACTTATCTGATTTCAATTTATATAACAGAAGTTATTTCGCCAAGTCATTATCAACAATATGCAAACTCTACCCCATTACCAGCATATTTATTAGTTTCCCACCACAATTAATAATATTTGTTCAAGGCTTGAAGCAACCAAAATTTAAACATTTGATAATACCAAAATTGCATCACTAACAGGGATAAAGCAAGTTAGTGACAACTTTTCAGAACCTATTATCTCTTTTCACACTGCAAGCCCTGATTCTGGCAAAAATATTAGTGCTTTCTTCCATACCAAAACAAGATCATGTGCAGTGCGTACACATGTTAAAGCAAATTGAAAGCACATTTACTCATGAACTATAGGAACTGAAGAACCTTTATAAGGATTTTCATCACTAACCAATTGACGAAATTTTCTCTTCAATAGATTGATCTACTTTGTCCAAGGAACAAATGAAAAACATAAGTGGGACATGGCAAAACCTGCCAGAGTAAATTTAGAAGTGTTAAGACTTGAGAGCATGTAAGTGAAAGACAGTTAGATGTCATGAGATTGCATCTAGGTATATGACATAGATCTACAAAAGCATTGCAAGGATTTTCTAAACATTAAAAGCAAATAGAACAAAAGGAGTAGAAAACTTCAACAGTTAGATAGTTAACATACTTGTAGGTAGCACTACCAGTACCAAATGAGACAAGATCGCCATTGTCCAAAGCTATTTCTTTGTTTGGAAGCTCATGAACTTTCATCCTGTGTCCATTATTCTTGCTAATAAATGTCCCATATTTGGAGCAATCTTTGATCTGTACATTTGGTGACATACGAGAACGTTCATTTGGTAAAGAGTTTAACAGGTTCATCCCATTAACAATTATTTCTGCATGAACCCGAGAAACCCCTTTATCTTTAGTGATGATTACATCACAACCTGCAAGCAAATACCAACAACTTTTTATTTAAGAAAACAAAATGATGAAACCCAAGGTTGAAGTTCTGAAATTGGATGAGAATCACTTTGATCAACTACTCAGGACTGTGATCCTCATCATTAGAGATAATATTGTCTTAGTTAGATAGTTAAGATTAGTTACTAGTTAGCTACTCTAACATAAACCAATATCACTTGTATTACATCAACTTCTCTCATTCTAATTTCTATCTCTATCAAATCTACATTCTTCCGACCTTCTCTCAACTCTCTTTTCTATCTGATAGCCATGGAATTCAACATAACATCAGAGCCTATCCCATATTTGTTAGTTGGACAAGGACAACTCAATTAATTTACAACAAAATTGAAATTTCAGCTCAACATCAAGTGTATCTCTACATTTTTGCGTTTTCTTTCTTCCATGCATCAAGCATTAACTACTTACAAAAAACTTATGCCAAAGAGATTAAAAAAGTACTTGGTCAAAAAACAGTTCCAAAAGTAATTAGTAGGAACCATAAAAAAAAAAAAAAAAGTACCTTTTCGACCAACTTTATAAGTTCCAGTTTTGAAAATGTAGTACTTATCTTCACCTGCAACAAGAATTAAATTAGAAAAGAACTCATGGAATACCATAATATACTAATAAACCCTAAATGCTAAGATGCAAAGTACTATTTGTCAATCCGATTATGGAATGACCACAAAATCACATGTACAGTGCTTCGTCGGAAGAAGAAGAAGAAGAGAAAAGTTTGAAGAAAAGAAAGTAGTACCAGAAAGAGGATCATTGGGGAAGAGTCCCCACACCATAGTTCTTAGCTTCTTTGAAACCCTTCGAAAAGAAGTGAACCGCCCCTTCGTGAATCACTGTCACAGGAAGTCGAACAATAGGGAGAAGAATAAGAAATTTTATTTTTAAGTAAGCTTAAAAAAGGCTACGGCGAATTTTTCATAAAAATAAAAAACAAAAAAAATTAACTATCAATTTGGTAAGATTTAGCGCTTACACATAAATTCTGATGTTATCGATAAAATAGT
>NC_029791.2:17817452-17818579 GCF_000816755.2 Arachis ipaensis | reverse complement strand
TCTCTAAAATACTTTTTTAGAATATATGTTTAATATCCGTTCTTTTGTCACGTTTTTAAATTTTTCAAAAGTTTATTTTTCATTAATATTTTTAAGATTCTTTTTGTCAGCAAGGTAAATTTTTGAGTATTATTTTAATAGTTTATTAAAAAAAAGCTTCGAAAGGACATGTACTACTAGAAAGTAAGGGTGTGCATAGTCCAGTTCGCCTCGAAGACTCAGACCGCCCCGAACATTTTAGGGGCTAATT
The DNA here is from genome assembly GCF_000816755.2 of Arachis ipaensis. NCBI lineage: Eukaryota > Viridiplantae > Streptophyta > Magnoliopsida > Fabales > Fabaceae > Arachis > Arachis ipaensis. Next base: position 17,818,329 of record NC_029791.2, on the reverse strand, counting down.
TGGTGTAATTTTACCGAGTTTAAGATTGGATAAGGGTCTTAAAAATAGACCCGGTTATTATTTCGAGTTGGGGTTGGGCCATGGCTCGTCGGTCCAGTGGCCGGATCATCATACATAATTAATATTTTGTGTTATTAGTGATGGATGATTGTTATTCTTATGTGGAATTTAAATATTATAAACCTTAATATTTTGTGTTATTAGTTATTATAAGACTATAAATTAATGTTTTATGTTTAAAATGTATAAAATTTTAGACTAATGCATAATATTGTATTATTTGTATTGATTTAAATATTTAGTGTTATTAGACAATATTGGTATTGATTATGGTTATGCTTTAATTTTAGAGAAGAGTTGGTTCTTATTATATTTTTCTAAGTGAATTTTACCATGTCAAATAATGGTTGGAGTTTTGGAAATTTGGATATTTTCACATGCTAGCTTATAAGAAGGTATCAAGGTAATGTAATGTTAACGGCCCAGTTTTCACCCGATATAATTGTGGTCCGAAAGTGTATAGGTTTCATCGGGTTTAGGGCCGGGTTCGGGTCTAACAAATAGGTCCGGTATATATTTCGGGGCGGGTCTGGGTCACATCAAATCCAGTTTCACCTGGCTCATGCACACCCCTACTAGAAAGTCGTTGGATTTACCGTCAGATTTAGCAGTGAAATAAATCCGACAGTAAAACCTCGCCGGTAATTATTTATCAGCGGATTTTTTCATCTGCCACTAATAATCGACAAATTTAGTGGCGGATATAAATTTTTTAATTGGTAAAATTTTGGAGCTTGTTACCATTGAATTTTTCTCTCAATAAATTCAACGATAATATATTATTTATTATTAATAATTACCAGCAGATTTAATTGAT
>NC_029791.2:17812681-17817415 GCF_000816755.2 Arachis ipaensis | reverse complement strand
AGAAATTTAAATATTTAGATTTAATAATTTTTATACTAATAAAATTTAAAATTTTAATAACATCATACATAAACTAACAAAATTCAAAGTTCTAAAGTAACAAAATTCAATATATAACCAATTTCTAGCATTATTGTAAACCATGTTAACTAATAGGCTGTGTTTATTTTTAGAGACAGAACAAAACATGACACTGAAACGGAGACAATAGGATGGAGACACTAAAAATTATCTTTTGTGTAGTGTGTTTGGATACGATGGACAAGACAATAATGCAATGTCTAGTATTATGTTTGGATACACATGAACAAGACTAAAATATTATATGAAATGACTAAAATAGTCCTGTGATTCCAAATTTTCTACATCAATACAAATTAATTTAATAAAAAATGAGAGTACGTAGGAGTACAGACGGAACTTGAAAAAAATATTTGAAGAGGCAAAAAATTTTAATAAAAAAATATATTAATATTTATATTAAAATAAAATTTATAAATATAATTATTTTATTTTAAAATTTATTATTAATATGTAGGAATACATATGGTTAAGATTAACAAAAAAAATAAATTTAAATTTGATTAATAAAAAATTTTGTTTAAGTTAATAAGTCAAATTAATTTTAAATAAAAAATTAATTTAAAAAAAATCCATTTTTACATGAAAAAACAATTAGTTTTTGCATATAAAAATATTTTTTATTTAAAAAAAACTAATTTTTTTTTATTTAAAAACTGATTTTTCTTTATAAAAAACTGATTTTTCTTTAAATTATATAAAATCAATTACAATTTATAAATTATTTTTTAGCATTTTAAAAGATTAATTTTACTTTTGCTAATATTTATCTTTTAAAAGTTTCAAGATTAATTATTTTTGTTATTATTTTTATTACAAATCAAATAATATAATATGAAGTTAAAATGGTATTGAAGTAAAACAATATAAAGAAAAGAATTATCTACCCCCAATAAAAAATTCTACAGAAAGGAGAGAGTACCTGGAAAAGAAAGAGATAGAGGAAGAAAGGAAGAAAAAAGTATCTCTGAACAACGCAATAGGAAAAATAAGAAGGGGTAATAGTGGAAAAAAAGGAAAACAAAATTTATAAAATTGTCCGTGTCCACTCTTCCAAATTCCGTGTCCATCATTGTCCTTCGTGAAAGAGTGGACACAAAAGTATAAAAAACTGTCTCGGAGACAATATGTCCACTGTCCATGTCTCTGCTTCCAAACACTTTTTAAACAAGTGTTGTCCATGTCTCCGTGTCCTGCCCTCGAAAACAAACGCTACCATAGGTACCGAATTTTTTTAGTGTTGCATATCAAATTTTAGGGATCAGTGACTAGTGTACACTATTAATGTTAAATATATGCAACACTAGTTTTCTTGATATGCAACACTAAAATATATATATATGAAAACTATATGTAACTAAAAGGTTACTAGCCAAAAACTAAACAAAACCACATTAATTTATATTAATAATTAATTTTAAATTTATGGAATTCAAAATTCAAAAAATTTAAAATTAATTAAGTAAACCTAATTAAAATTTATAAAAACCTTCTTTTTCTCTCTCACATTAACCTACCCACCTCCAACAATCACACACACAGACCTCTCTCTCACCAATGCGGCTGGAAGTGCCGGCGACTTCCATGCTCTCCGGGACGCCCTCAACAAGCGCATCCAATACAACTGCTTCAACACGAAGTCCACCTTCGACTTCGTCACCGATAAAACCTTCTCTTCTTCCCTCCTCAACCACCTCCTCAATTAGCTGCAAAAGGATGCTGGAAGAAGAGCAGTGTGGCGGCGCCGTTCTTGGAAGACTGGATTTCTGGCTCTACTATGTTACCTACATTTGCGGAAGAACTATTGGGCTTGTGTACAGCAATAACCTAGGACAGATTGCGGAGCCAGGCACGAGTTGTGACATTTCTACACTTGTGATGGTGTATGCCTCCTTTTCCTTCTTCGGTCGCTTGCTTTCGGCTCTACACGACTATATTGGTAGCAAATTATACTTTGCAAGGACTGGTTGGCTATGTATTGCACTAATACCCTCCCCGGTTGCATTCACATTCATGGCGCTATCACAAACTCCCCTCGCACTCCCCATAGACACGGCGTTGATAGGCTTCAGTTCCGGATTCAAGTCCCATGCTTCTCATCAGTATAGCCATGAGAGGGATTATAAAAAAAACATTCATTTAATATGAAAAAAAAAAATATCCTAATACTTAACAAAAGAAACATCTAATTATATTTTAGGAAAAATAATTAAATATCTATAAAATTTTAAAAAAATATGAAATTTTTAAAAAAATAGAGACATTCATATTTGCAATACAAAAAAATCCGAAAAATATATAAAAGAACATCCATTTAGTATGAAAAAGAAACATTCTGATACTTAGCAAAAGAAACATCCATATATATTAATTCGTAGAGATTTTGAATTCACCCAAAAGTATTTGGCTGATTTTTAGAATCTCAAGAATCTCACTTTAATTTTATCCTAAAATATAAAATACAAAAGTCGCAATGAGAATGAAACAAATCGCAGGCATATAAGTTCCCTTAAATATAGCTACTTCTAAATTTATTCCCCTTCTAATTTTTTACGATCATTAAAGTCCCATATAAGTTGTTTCAAAGTTGAAAATTCTGCCTTATTAATCAAATGCACAATAAGCACTAGATAGCAAAAACTGAAACTTCAAAAGTAGAATAAGTAATAGATCAAATAATTAACTTTTTTAATGACAAAATTGTATTTTACTCAACAATATGCCATCGTCAATAAAGCACATGAATTATATTTATTTTCCTTAATCTTATAGTTAACATACACAATTTGAATTATACCAACCACCAAAGTTACCATATTATTCATTTATTAGAACTGTATTTTGGTTTAATAAAGATATCACTCAGAGTATGTTAACTAATGATCATTATCGAGTGAGCACGCAACTCATACGCAGACTTATCTGCAATGCCAACACACTCAATACAACCATAGAAATACTCAAATAAGTGAAATATTTCAAGTCTCACTCAATTTCTCTTACAATACACAAGATACAAATTCCAATCCCTCAAAACATTTCTATCCAAAAAAAGACAAGACATTTTGTCTCAAGTTCAAAATAGAAATAAATTTTACAAAACTGAAAAAAAAATAGAAAAAAAATATATAAACAAGCACAGAAAATAAAATAGTTAACTTAACTTTTATTTATTTTCATAAAGCTGTTTTTTTTTATTCCCACAAACAATTACAAAAACTGAACCTTTATTTATTTTTATCGTGAATTTTTACAATACACACACAAAATTAAATTAAATTAAAAAATAAACAAACAAATATATAAACTCAGAAGATTAACAATTTCAAAAAAATTTTAAACAACTAAAAAAACCCTAAACCTCCAAATGTTAAAAAAAAAACAAAAGAAACTAATCAGAGAAAACGGTGATAACAAGTGTGGAACAGGAAGCACCAATACTATTGAACGAGGGCGGTACAGGATGTGACAACGTTGAAGTGGCGACAGTGACTGAGTGATAGTGGCCAACAATGAGAGTGAGTGAGGGTGGCAGTGGCGGTGGCAAATGGTGACGAATGGGGCTGACGGCGAAAGACAAAGAAAAAGGAGAGAGAAGCGAGGTTGCGATGTTGCACAAATGAAGGGGAGGTACTCACAAATTCAAATTTAGGGTTAATTTTACCGCCAATAATACATAGCCTGTAACCAAAACGGTTTGTTTCATTTAATTATCTTACCATCGAATTTTTTCGCCCCTAAATTCGATGGTAATAGTCGTGCCAATTTTTTCTTTTTTCCCTCCAATTATTTCTGTCAAATTTATTGTCAGAAAATTGAATCTGACGATAACTTTTCACCCAATAAATTTATTGCCAAATTTGCTAGTAAATTTGCCAATAAATCTGTCACTAATCTTCAACAATCTAACAGTGTTCAATTTTTGTAGTATATATATATATATATATATACTTTTCTTGTTCCCAGGAGTGAACATAGGTGGGCCTTAGCTAGTGGCTTCAACCCGCTCTTCAGCAACTAAGAAAGAATATGATTTGCCTTCCTGCAGACATGGACTTTTACAGTCACTATTGGGTCCCATCCCGGGACTCGAACGGATAGAGCGGATGGTCCAACTACATAATTTTTTCTTTTTCATTACTTTTATGGTCGTGTCTCGTGGCACGGCCTACTCTGACCAAGACTCCACTTTTTACTCCGTCCATAGAGTGTCTGAATTTCCTGGAATGTAGATAGACCAAAAGAAGGAATGAAGGGATAAGAATTGGAATTATATATATATATATACGCACTAAGCGACATTTCATTTGCCTTCTAAGTGTGCTACTCCAACCCCATGTTGTAAGTCCCACCTTTTTAACAGATTTTAAATGAGTCCGTGTAACCAAATTAAATTCATTTAAAATAAGCCGAGCCTAACGAAATCAGACTAGGTTTAAATTTTATTAATTTTTTATCCAATGAATACGTTGAGAACACATATTAGTTTAAAAAAAGTTTATACTTCACAAATGTTATTTAAAATTCTCTTTTCGGTGAAATATTGATTTTAAGATACATTTGTGAGTTATAAGAGAAACAGAAAAAATATTTTGGAAGAAGGAAAAGAAAAGAAGAAAAAATATATAAAAAAATTAATTACTAAATAAGTTA
>NC_029791.2:17807663-17812656 GCF_000816755.2 Arachis ipaensis | reverse complement strand
AGTGAAGAGATATTTTTCGAATTTGAAAAACTTAAATAATAAAAAAATAAATTAAATATATATAAAAAATTCTATTATTCTTAGTTTGAGATCTAAAAAAATATATCTCTTCAAAACTACGATATAATACTATAGTGAAAAAAATTTTTAAATTTAACTATTTTTCTACATATATTTATCAATATAAAGATTATTTTTACTAGTGCTTAAATTCTTGATAACATGTAAACCCTGCTAAAATCAGTAAATAATTAGTTAATAAACTGAATTTTAATTAGAAAAATTAAAAATACAAAATTAATATCAAAATATGATAGAGCTCTTCAAAATGAGAATTTTGATACCAATTTCGAAAAATTTGGCCCAAAATTAGACCGAATGAGTCAAACCGGATCCACAACTGGGCCCGTGGATCCAACCGGACCCATAACTTAATATGAGCAGGGGCTTCTCCTTCCCCATTCAGCAACAAGAACGCTGAACAGATTTGGGGGGGAGAGGAGAGCTTCCCAAACCCTCACCATCATTTCAATTCACCATAACTTCTCTCGTTTGAGCTCCGATCGTCGCACTGTTCGCGGCCACACGTCCAGCGCGTCGAGCTCTACATTTCTGTCGGATCAATTTTACCGGTAAGCCTCAATGCCATCTCAGATTTTCTACCCCCTTTTTGATTCTTGAAATTGAGCTTTATAATGAGATTGTGCCAAATTTGGTGTTCTAGGTTCGATCTAGCTTGCAAAACTCATCGGGTTTGAGTTGCTATGCGTGTGGGTGCGGTAAGGATCACCTAAACCTTAGTCAACTCTTGATTTTATTATGTGAAATCTGAATTTGAAGTATACATGTGTATTAGGTGTGAATTAAGTATATATTTATGCATTGGAATTGAGATGTGGGCATTTGGAGACCTGGTGAATGATTGGTGCTAGGAATTTTGGTTGATTTCTCAAGCTTGAGGGGCTGTGTATGTGACTAGTGTGGCTGCCTTGGACTAAACGTGGTGAACGGCCAAGGTATGGTTTAGGTTTCGCGCATTTAATATATAAAGTTTTGTGAAAACTTAGGCTAGGGAACTATAGGATAAGTTGAAATGATTTAAATGTGTTAAACGATTAGTCTTTATGATATTGATGGATAAGTTGATGTGGGCTTGTGTTGAGTAACTAATAATATGGATTGAATGTAAATGTATATATATGCTAGTATAATGATGAAGGATGAAGGATTTATGTTTATGGCAATATAGTGATATGGTTGAGATTGAGTGGTGTTTATTTGGATTTGTTGGTATTGTTATATTGATTAATGTTGTGATGTTGGTTGAAGAACTTTAGGATAATGGCAATATGTGTATATGGATTAGTATGTTGGTTTGTTACTAAAACTTGTAAAATTGGGTGAAATGTGAAGTTGTTAAGCTAAGGTTGCAAGAATTGTGGAGTTATGGTGAAGGGTAAGTGGTATTGGTGATTGTGGTATGTTGAGCTGAATGAGAATGAGTTTTGAAAGAAAAATGTGATTTTGGTAAAAATGGGATTTGGTATAATTTAGTTAAAAATGATTTTTGATGAACTTTGGCAGTCCATAACTTGCTCCTCAAATTTTGGATGGAAATGCGGTTTGTTTCAAATAAAAGATGGTTTTACAAGCTTTTGAACGATATAAATTTTGTGAACGGCGCTAAAAACATAATACGCACGTTCACAATCTTAGTTCTTTGTCACAACTTCGCACAACTAACCAGCAAGTGCACTGGGTCGTCCAAGTAATAAACCTTACGTGAGTAAGGGTCGATGAGTAAATGATGCAGAAATCCACTTTTGGGGCCCACTTGGTGTGTGCTTGGGCTGAGCATTGAGCTTTACATGTGTAGAGGCTTCTCTTGGAGTTGAACGCCAGTTTGTAACCTGTTTCTGGCGTTTAACTCCACTTTGCAACCTGTTTCTGGCGTTTAACTCCAGAATGCAACATGGAACTGGCGTTGAACGCCAGTTTGCGTCGTCTAAACTCGGGAAAAGTATGGACTATTATATATTGCTGGAAATACCTGGATGTCTACTTTCCAACGCAATTGAGAGTGTGCCATTTGGAGTTCAGTAGCTCCAGAAAATCTATTTTGAGTGCAGGGAGGTCAGAATCCAACAGCATCTGCAGTCCTTCTTCAACCTCTGAATCTGATTTTTGCTCAAGTTCCTCAATTTCAGCCAGAAAATACCTGAAATCATAGAAAAACACACAAACTCATAGTAAAGTCCAGAAATATGAATTTTTATTTAAAAACTAATAAAAATATATTAAAAACTAACTAAATCATACTGAAAACTCTGTAAAAATAATGCCAAAAAGCGTATAAATTATCCGCTCATTACAACACCAAACTTAAATTGTTGCTTGTCCCCAAGCAACTGAAAATCCAAGAGGATAAAAAGAAGAGAATATACTATAAATTCCAAAATATCAATGAAACTTAGCTCTAATCAGATGAGCGGGACTTGTAGCTTTTTGCCTCTTGAATAGTTTTGGCATCTCACTTTATCCATTGAAGTTCAGAATGATTGGCATCTATAGGAACTCAGAGTTCTGATAGTGTTATTGATTCTCCTAGTTTAGTATGTTGATTCTTGAACACAGCTACTTTATGAGTCTTGGCTGTGGCCCTAAGCACTTTGTTTTACAGTATTACCACCGGATACATAAATGCCACAGACACATAACTGGGTGAACCTTTTCAGATTGTGACTCAGCTTTGCTAAAGTCCCCAATTAGAGGTGTCCAGGGTTCTTAAGCACACTCTTTTTTTTTGCTTTGGACCTTGACTTTAACCGCTCAGTCTCAAGTTTTCACTTGACACCTACACGCCACAAGCACATGGTTAGGGACAGCTTGGTTTAGCCGCTTAGGCCAGGATTTTATTCCTTTAGGCCCTCCTATCCACTGATGCTCAAAGTTTTGGATCCTTTTTATTACCCTTGCCTTTTGGTTTTAAGGGCTATTGGCTTTTTGCTCTTGCCTTTTGGTTTAAAGAGCTTTTGGCTTTTTCTACTTGCTTTTTCTTTTTTCTTTCTCTCTCTTTTTTTTTTTTTGCCATTTTTTTCTTCTTCTTCTTTTTTTTTCCTGCAAGCTTTGTTCTTCACTGCTTTTTCTTGCTTCAAGAATCAATTTTATGATTTTTCAGATTATCAAATAACATGTCTCCTTTTTCATCATTCTTTCAAGAGCCAACAAACATATTTAACATTCATAAACCACAATATCGAAAGACATATGCACTGTTCAAGCATTCATTCAGAAAACAAAAAGTATTGTCACCACATCAAAATAATTAAACTAGTTTCAAGGATGAATTCGAAACCCTGTACTTCTTGTTCTTTTGTTTTTAGAACAGTTTTCATTTAAGAGAGGTGATGGATTCATAGGACATTCATAGCTTTAAGACATAGACACTTAAACACTAATGATCATATAGTAAAGACACAAACATAAATAAAACATAAAGCATAGTAAACGAAAAACAGGAAAATAAGAACAAGGAGATTAAGGAATGGGTCCACCTTAGTGAGGGTGACGTCTTCCTCTTCTTGAAGAACCAATGGTGCTCTTGAGCTCCTCTATGTCTCTTCTTTGTCTTTGTTGCTCCTCCCTCATAGCTCTTTGATCTTCTCTAATTTCATGGAGGATGATGGAGTGCTCTTGGTGCTCCATCCTTAGTTGTCCCATGTTGGAGCTTAATTCTCCTAGGGAAGTGTTGATTTGTTCCCAATAGTTTTGTGGAGGAAAGTGCATCCCCTGAGGCATCTCAGGGATTTCATGATGAGGAATTTTCTCATGCTCTTGTTGAGGTCCATGATCTCTTGTTTGCTCCATCCTTTTCTTAGTGATGGGCTTATCCTCTTCAATGAGGATGTCTCCCTCTATGTCAATCCCAGCCGAATTGCAGAGGTGGCATATGAGGTGAGGAAAGGCTAACCTTGCCCAAGTCGAGGACTTGTCAGCCACCTTATAAAGTTCTTGAGGTATAATCTCATGAACTTCCACCTCCTCTCCAATCATGATACTATGGATCATGATGGCCCGGTCTATAGTAACTTCAGACCGGTTACTAGTAGGAATGATTGAGCGTTGAACGAACTCTAGCCATCCCCTAGCCACTGGTTTGAGGTCATGCCTTCTTAATTGAACCGGCTTGCCTCTTGAGTCAATTTTTCATTGAGCTCCTTCCTCACATATGTCTATGAGGACTTGGTCCAACCTTTGATCAAAGTTGACCCTTCTTGTGTAGGGGCGTGCGTTCTCTTCCATCATTGGCAAGTTGAACGCCATCCTTACATTTTCCGGACTAAAGTCTAAGTATTTCCCCCGAACCATGGTGAGCCAATGCTTTGGATTCGGGTTCACACTTTGATCATGGTTCCTAGTGATCCATGCGTTTGCATAGAACTCTTGGACCATTAAGATCCCGACTTGTTGAATGGGGTTGGTGAGAACTTCCTAACCTCTTCTTCGGATCTCATGTCGGATCTCCGGATACTCATTCTTTTTGAGCTTGAAAGGAACCTCAGGGATCACTTTCATCTTAGCCACAACTTTATAGAAGTGGTCTTGATGGACCTTTGAGATGAATCTCTCCATCTCCCATGACTCAGAGGTGGAAGCAATTGCCTTCCCTTTCCTCTTTCTAGAGGTTTCTCTGGCCTTAGGTGCCATAAATGGTTATGGAAAAACAAAAAGCTCTACTTTTACCACACCAAACTTAAAATGTTTGCTTGTCCCCAAGCAAAAGAAGAAAGAAAGAAGGAGAAGAAGAAAAAGGAGGAGGAGATAGAGGGAGAAGGTGTATTCGGCCAAGGGTAAGAAGAGAGGGTTGTGTTGTGTGAAAATGAAGAAGGAAAGAGGGGTTTATATAGGGGTGGGATGGGATTTAGGGTTCGGCCATTAGGGTTGGGTTGGGAGGGAAAAGAGTTTGAATTTTGGAGGTAGGTGGGGTTTATGG
>NC_029791.2:17795522-17806856 GCF_000816755.2 Arachis ipaensis | reverse complement strand
TAGTTGTCCCATGTTGGAACTTAATTCTCCTAGGGAAGTGTTGATTTGCTCCCAATAGTTTTGTGGAGGGAAGTGCATCCCTTGAGGCATCTCTTGTCGGATCTTCGGATATTCGCTCTTTTTGAGCTTAAAAGGGACATCAGGGATCACCTTTTTCTTGGCCACAACTTCATAGAAGTGGTCTTGATGGTTTGCTCGTCCCCGAGCAAAAGAAGAAAGAAGTGACTAGAAGAAGAAGAAAATAGAGGAGATGGAGGTGTGTGAATGGTTCGGTCAAAGGGTTTTTAGGTGGTTATGATGTGTGAAAAGGAAGGAGTGATGGTTTGAATTTAAGTGGGTGGGTGTAGATGGGTTGTATGATGGTTTTGAAGGAGTAATGGAGGTGATTGGTGGAGGGTATTTGTGGAAGAGAGTTATGAAAAGGTGTGAAGAGGAGAGAAGAAGATGTGGGGATCCTGTGGGGTCCACAGATCCTGAGGGGATCCTGTAGGGTCCACAGATCAAGTGGGGTCAAGGACTTAACATCCCTGCTCCAATTAGGCGTGTAAAACGCCCTTGCTGTGCAATCCTGGCGTTTAATGCCAGATTGCTGCTTGTTTCTAGCGTTAAACGCCCAAATGTAGCCTTTTTCTGGCGTTTAACGCCAGGCAGATGCTTGTTTCTGGCGTTTAAACACCAGACTGCTCTCCTCTAGGGTGTGCTATTTTCAATGCTGTTTTTCATTCTGTTTTTGATTTTTCAGTAGTTTTTGTGACTCCACATGATCATCAACCTACTAAAACACGAAATAACAAAAGGAAAATAAAATAGATATAATTAAATAACATTGGGTTGCCTCCCAATAAGCGCTTCTTTAATGTCAATAGCTTGACAGTGAGCTCTCTTGGAGCCTTACAGATGTTCAGAGCATTGTTGGAACCTCCCAACACCAAACTTAGAGTTTGACTGTGGGGGTTCAACACCAAACTTAGAGTTTGATTGTGGGGGCTTTGGTTGACTCTGCAGTGAGAGAAGCTTTTCATGCTTCCTCTCCATGGTTACAGAAGGAGATCCTTGAGTCTTAAATACAAGGTTGTCCTCATTCAGTTGAAGGACCAATTCTCCTCTGTCCACATCAATCACAGCTCTTGCTGTGGCTAGGAAGGGTCTTTCAAGGATGATGGATTCATCCTCTTCCTTCCCAGTGTCTAGGATTATGAAATCAGCAGGGATGTAAAGGCCTTCAACCTTTACTAACACGTCCTCTACTTGTCCATAAGCCTGTTTTCTTGAGTTGTCTGCCATCTCTAATGAGATTCTGGCAGCTTACACCTCAAAGATCCCAAGTTTCTCCATTACAGAGAGTGGCATTAAGTTTATTCCTGACCCCAGGTCACACAGAGCCTTCTCAAAGGTCATGGTGCCTATGGTACAAGGTATTAAGAATTTGCCAGGATCCTATTTCTTTTGAGGTAATTTCTACCTATCCAATGCATTCAGTTCATTGGTGAGCAAGGGAGGTTCATCTTCCCAAGTCTCATTACCAAATAATTTGGCATTTAGCTGCATGATTGCACCAAGGTACTTAGTAACTTGCTCTTCAGTAATTTCTTCATCCTCTTCAGAGGACGAATACTCATCAGAGCTCATGAAGGGCAGAAGGAGGTTCAATGGAATCTCTATGGTCTCTAATTGAGCCTCAGATTCCTTTGGTTCCTCGAAGGGAAACTCCTTATTGGTCACTGGACGTCCCAGGAGGTCTTCCTTACTAGGATTCACGTCCTCCTCCTCCCTTATAGGTTCGGCCATGATGGTTAAATCAATGGCATTGCACTCTCTCTTTGGATTTTCTTCTGTATTGCTTGGGAGAGTACTAGGAGGAGTTTCAGTGACTCTTTTACTCAGCTGGCCCACTTGTGCCTCCAAATTTCTAATGGAGGACCTTGTTTCATTCATGAAACTTACAGTGGCCTTAGATAGATCAGAGACTATCTTTGCTAAGCTAGATGGATTCTGCTCAGAATTCTCTGTCTGTTGCTGAGTGGATGATGGAAAATGCTGAATGGATCCACCTGCAGAATGGTCCAATGACATCTTTGATAATTCAGACAGACCATTATAGAATATATCCAGGATGGTCCACTCTAAAAGCATGTCAGAAGGATACTTTTTGGTCAGTTCCTTGTATCTCTCCCAAGCTTCATAGAGGGATTCACCTTCCTTCTGTCTGAAAGTTTGAACATCCACTCTAAGCTTGCTAAGCTTTTGAGGAGGAAAGAACTTGGCTAAGAAAGCCGTGACCAGCTTATCCCAAGAGTTCATGCTGTCTTTAGGTTGAGAGTCCAACCATATTCTAGCTCTGTCTCTTACAGCAAATGGGAAAAGCATAAGCCTGTAGACCTCGGAATCAACCCCATTGGTCTTAACAGTATCACAGATCTGCAAGAATTCAGTTAAGAACTGAAAAGGATCTTCGGATGAAAGTCCATGAAACTTGCAATTTTGTTGCATCAGAGAAACTAATTGAGGTTTAAGCTCAAAATTGTTTGCTCCAATGGAAGGGATTGAGATGTTTCTTCCATGTAAATTGGAATTTGGTGCAGTAAAGTCACCAAGCATCTTCCTTGCATTGTTATTATTTTTGGCCATGTCTCCTTCTTTTTCGAAAATTTCTGTCAGATTTTCTCCAGAGAGTTGTGCTTTAGCTTCCCTTAGCTTCCTCTTCAGAGTCCTTTCAGGTTCAGGGTCAGCTTCAACAAGAATGTTCTTATCCTTGTTCCTGCTCATATGAAAAAGAAGAAAACAGAAAAGAAGAGGAATCCTCTATGTCACAGTATAGAGATTCCTTATGTAAGTATAAGAAGAGAATAATGGAGGAAGGAAAAGATAAGAATCCAAACACAAGGGAGAGGAATGAGTTCGAATTCTTGGGTGAAAGAGAGGTGTTAGTAGATGAATAAATAATTAGAAAGAGATGAGGAGAAGAGAAATTCGAAAATTAAATAAATTAAAATAAAAGTATTTTTGTTTTTAAATTGAATTTAAAAAAAATAAAAATTAAAGTTCAAAAATTAAGAAAGGAAAATTGAATCAAATTAAATTAAATTTAAGACAATTAGTTAATTTAAAAAGGAATTTTGAAAAAGAGGGAAGGGATTTTCGAAAATTAGAGATAGAATTAGTTAGGTAGTTTTGAAAAAGATATGATTGAAATAGTAAACTTTTAAAATCAAACAAAAAGTCAAGTAGTTAATTGAAAAAGATTTGAAAATCAATTTTTGAAAAAATAAGAAGTTAGAAAAGAAGTTGGAAAAGATTTTGAAATTGATTTTGAAAGAGATGTGATTGACATTTATTTTGAAAAAGATTTGAAAAAGAAATTTAAAAAGATTTGATTTTTGAAATCAAAGTTGATTACTTGACTAACAAGAAACTAAAAAGGTATTATTCTAGAGTTTAAAGATTGCACCTTTCTTACTAGGCAAGTAACAAACTTAAAAATTTTGAATCAATCACATTAATTGTTAGCATTAATTTCGAAAATATGAAATAAAAATAAGAAAAAGATTTTGAAAATCAATTTGAAATTTTCGAAAATCATAAAAGAAAAATGAAAAAGATTTGAAAAAGATAGAATTTTTAAATTGAAAATTTGATTTGACTCATAAGAAACAACTAAATTTTAAAAAGTTTTAAAAAAGTCAACTCAAATTTTCGAAAATTTATGAGAGAAAAAGGGAAAGATATTTTTTTTAATTTTTGAATTTTTAATGATGAGAGAGAAAAACACAAAAAAAGACACAATGCATGAAAATTTTAGATCAAAACACATGATGCATGCAACAACACTATGAATGTCAAGATGAACACCAAGAACACTTTGAATGTCAAGATGAACACCAAGGACTTATTTTTGAAAATTTTGAAGAAAAGAAAAACATGTAAGACACCAAATTTAGAAATTTTCAAACTTTAGACACTAACAAATTGAAAATGCATATGGAAAACAAGAAAAGACACAAAACAAGAAATTTTAAAGATTAAACAAGAAGACTTACCAAGAACAACTTGAAGATCATGAAGAATACAATGCATGGATTTTTGAAAAATGCAAGAAAGAGATAAACATGCAATTGACACCAAACTTAAAAACTGACACAAGATTCAAGCAAGAAACATCAAATTAATTTTTTTGGTTTTTATGATTTTATAAGATTTTTTTGTTTTTTTTCGAAAATTATTTTGGGAAAAACGAAAAAGAAAATTTTTTTATTTCGAAAATAAGAAATAAAAAAGCTTAAAAATAAAATAAAATTACCTAATCCGAGCAACAAGATGAACCGTTAGTTGTCCAAACTCGAACAATCCCCGGCAATGGTGCCAAAAACTTGGTGCGCAGAAATCGTGACGGTTCACTCCTTGGTAACGGCGCTAAAAACTTAATACGCACGTTCATAATCTTAGTTCTTTGTCACAACTTCGCACAAATAACCAGCAAGTGCACTGGGTCGTCCAAGTAATAAACCTTACGTGAGTAAGGGTCGATCCCACAGAGATTGTCGGCTTGAAGCAAGCTATGGTCATCTTGCAAATCTCAGTCAGGCAGATTCATATGGTTATGGATATTTGATAATTGAAAATATAAATAAAACGTAAATTAAAGATAGAGATACTTATGTAATTCATTGATGAGAGTTTCAGATAAGCGTATGAAGATGCTTGTTCCTCCTAACTGATCAAAGATGTCTAATACAATAGTAAAAGGTCCTATTTATATCAGACTAGTTACTAGGATTTACAGAAATGAGTAAATGATGCAGAAATCCACTTTTGGGGCCCACTTGGTGTGTGCTTGGGTTGAGCATTGAGCTTTACATGTGTAGAGGCTTCTCTTGGAGTTGAACGCCAGTTTGTAACCTGTTTCTGGCGTTTAACTCCACTTTGCAACCTGTTTCTAGCGTTTAACTCCAGAATGCAACATGGAACTGGCATTGAATGCCAGTTTCATCATCTAAACTTGGGCAAAGTATGGACTATTATATATTGCTGGAAAGCCCTGGATGTCTACTTTCCAACGCAATTGAGAGTGCGCCATTTGAAGTTTTGTAGCTCTAGAAAATCCACTTTGAGTACAGGGAGGTCAGAATCCAATAGCATCTGTAGTCCTTCTTCAACCTCTGAATATGATTTTCGCTCAAGTCCCTCAATTTCAGCCAGAAAATACCTGAAATCATAGAAAAACACACAAACTCATAGTAAAGTCCAGAAATGTGAATTTTTATTTAAAAACTAATAAAAATATATTAAAAACTAACTAAATCATACTGAAAACTATGTAAAAATAATGCCAAAAAGCGTATAAATTATCCGCTCATCAACGACAGAAGTTTGGTGTGAAATGTGTTATGCAGGTGACTATATTATGGTTTTGCAGCTTTTTGGGCAATCTGTTATTTTTTTGGAAAAATGCACATCCACACGTACGCGTGGCCCACGCGCACGCGTGGCGTGGCATTTTAAACTGCGCATGCGCGAGTAGCCCATGCGTGTGCGTGGTGAGCCAACATGCATGACTACGCGTAAGCATGACCACGCGTAAGCATGACCCACACGTACGATGGCCCATGCGCACGCGTGGCCCCTGTTTCCTACAAAACTGGCTTTTTGTGTTTTAAACCAAATTTTTGACTTCTAAACCTCCATTTTCATCCTTTTAGACATAGGGTATAGTACTAAGTCCAGTAGCTAGTTGAAGTTAGGAAAATAAGGTAACTTGGGAATGAAGAAAAGGAAAAATATTGAGTTAAGAAATTAACTAAATTAATTAGTGATGACAAACATTATTTTTGGGTAAAATAAATAATTAGTGTTGAGTGTTAATAATGATATATTACTAATTATTTATAAAACGTTGAAGGCCAAAATTTGAATTATAGCCCAAATGGAATGGAAAATAAAACAAGGCTGATGGATTAATGAAATAAACAAAGCCCAAAAGAAAGCAAAGTTGAAAAGTCAAACGGGCCAAGCAAATTACAACCCGATCCAAGCCCGAGTTGATATTCAGCAAGCAAATTTCCTCTCACTTGCTTTCACCAACTCAACGTTCCTTTTTCTCTGACCATGTCAAATCACAAAACTCAGAAAAGTGAGAAAGAGAAAGAGAAAGCTTCTTCCCTAAGGTGATCATCAAAGAAGCAAGAAAGAGAAAGTCCAAGCTTGAAACTCAGAAGTCTAATCAACCATTTCAAACCAAATCAAGCTTAGGTTAAAGGTAACCCATTTCCTTTTACATGCAACACACTTTCTCCTCTTCAATCTTCAACTCTCTGCCACTCCGTTTTGAGTTATATGGAAAAGAGAATTTCTGTTCTTCTTTGCTGTAAATCTACGGTCTCAAACATGTCTTGGGGACCAAGTTGGTTTTCAAGGGTTCAGATTCGGTTTACCATTGAAAGACTTTTGTGGTTGCTGCTTTATGGCTTTCGGTCAAGATGGAGAAGTCAGAAGCAAAGTTTCTACTATGAGGTTTAATAAGAAAAAGTGAATCTGTGGGTTGGTGAAGCTCAAGGCTCAAGGTGTTGACCTTGGAAGAAGAACCTAGCAACATGCAAGGAGATAAAAGAAGACTGTCTGCTTATTCAGAAGCAAGGAGAGAAAACCAGAGTTGTGAGAGTAGTGTTCTGGAAAGAAGTTCCTCTACTTGGATAATGCTTTCTTTCAAATAAGCATTCGGCCATTACTGAAGAACTGTATCTGAGGTTTGCGAATCTGGTTTTGTACATAGCAAAGAGGCTGCTGATGAAGTCAATCTCCTTCATGTTTTACAGATTGTGATGTTCTTTTCAATGTTTATCTTTCTGTAATTTCTTGAGTGAAAAGGCATATTGAGAAAGTTCAAGTAAAAGCCAAGAGTGGAAAAAGGCTGAGTGAAACACTTGAGAGAAAAGCCTGGACGTAGGTTGCATAGCACAAGTCAACTGAACCAGGATATATGCTGGTGTTAGCTTTTCTCTTCTCTGCACTGTTCTGTTTTCTGATATTCATGAGACAAAAATAAATTGTCTCATAAATTTTCGCTGCTGAGTTCAAACAAAATCAGAATTGAAAGTTTGTTTAAAAAGGGTCATAACAATAACTAAAAGAAAGACATAGATTCAACCCCCCTTCTCTAAGCCTACCACAACCTTCAAAAAACATGAGGATTTATAAGAAAAAGAGATGGATATTAAATGAAGTTATGATGCCATGGCTTTGATAAATGATTATATAATGATTATGAATATTGAATGGCTTATGAAATGATGATATCTGAGACACGAGTTTTCCTGGGTTAACAGAGCCGTGGCTTGCCACCACGTGTTCCAGGTTGAAACTCGACACTCTGTTGATGACCCTACGTCGTAAGGGTGACCGGGCACGTATAAATTTCCGGGAATGGATATCCCCCATTGAGCGATATATGAATGATTGTATAAATGATGAATGAATATGAAATCTATGCATAGACTCATGGGATGCGCGACGGGACACAGTCTAAGGTTTTCAGACTTGTCGGGTTGGCTGGATAACTGACAGATAAGCCTCATCAGCTATAGGACAGACATATATCATGTGCATTTATTTGTTTTGTCTGCTATGCATTACTTGGGATTGCCTAACTGAATATATACTCTGCTAACTGTTATATTTGCTATTTGCACTATCTGTTTCCTACTTGTGCGTGAAATTACTTGTTTGTTTGTCTCTGCTAAATCTTGGATGATGGAGGAGTGGAGGAAGGGTGGATTTGGTTAGATGTTAATGTTAGATCTAAAGTAAGTAAGTTTAGGAATGCTTAGATTACCTACCCCTTTTTTATGGCTTCTGCTTAGAGTTTAAGTTTTATAACTGCACGTTGGAGTTCTAGGATTCTGGCATTCTCATGACCTTATATATTATATGCGTGGCACCTTTACCATGCTGAGAACCCTTGGTTCTCACCCCATACTGTGTTGTTATTTTCAGATGCAGGTCGAGAGGCTCCTCGCTAGGCGTTTGGATCCCTGAAGCGGAGTAGTTCCTGGGTTACTTTGGGTTTTTCAGTTTGTTTATGTATGTACATATATGTACTAGCTTGCTCTCCAAGAAACTTGATTATTTTGTTCCTCATAGAGGTTACAGGAGAGCTAGCGACTTGTTTCTGTATTTTGGGTACTTGGGATACTTATGTATATATATGTAAATATTCTCCGGCCAGCCTTGGCTTTGCAGGCTGAGTCAGGAGCTAGTTTCACTGTATTCTTGACTCTTTTTTCGCTTTTTCGCTTATGCATATCTTCAACCTTTAGGTTTCTTAGCATGCAAGTAATTCCATTTTCTGAGTGTTGCGCTTTTTATTTTGCGACTTTGTTTTACCCGTTTTTCAAGCTAAGGTTCTTAGTATATTATCTCTTTTCACTATTATATATAAATATTTTATGATTAGAGGTCTGTAACACTACACTACCTCTGTTTTACGACTTAAGCGTAAAACTGTGCAGTAGGGTGTTACATAACAACCCTAAAGTGGTTAGTTAGTTCTCCACTCCCTCATGCGCATTCTTCATAGTAGTCAACTACGTGCTTGAATAATTTACAGAAATGCATTTTAATCTACGATAACGATATCCTTGAACTGAAATGTTTAGATTTAAATATTAACATTGGCCATTTATTTTGTATAAATATTAATATTATGAGCCGTACAACACATGATGAATGGCTAAGAAGTAATAACATGTGATATTTATATACCTTGAACTCAAATTTTAAAGTTAAATAATTATTATTGTTTAATTTAATTAATAGTAATAAGACTGTGAGCCGATTTTAAATGATAGTCTACCTAGGATTTATCATCGCATCAGTGGTAATCCTATGCATTCTTGCAGTGGCTGATGACAAAAAATTAAAACAATTAATAATATGTAATTTTATTTCTTACAAAAGATATGACGTCCAAACAGACACACTTATTCAATTGAAACAACTAATTAACAAGACACATTATTGTGTCAACATTTGAGATACAAATATGTATAATATAATACATAGTTGTACATGTGCATAGAATTACTTGTAGAACTCCATGACCCAGAAGCTAGAGACACAACACACAAATTTTATGCCACTAAATCCAGATCCATTTGCCAAGTTCATGAAATCTTGTTGGGTTCTCTCAAATCCTCCGGGCATTTGAGTCATCATGATAACATCATTTCTAAAAGCGTTCTTGGCAGAAGATGTGTCCTCAGGAACAGTAGGAAGAATTGTGTCCATCACAATCACCTTTCCATCGTTGGGAATAGCCTTGTAACAATTCTTTAATATCTTCAAGCAATCTTCATTGCCCCAATCATGAAGTATCCACTGCAAAATTTCCGGTTCAACAAATATTTGATAATATGATAATTATTGTTTATGTGAATCACAATTTTGTGTACTTGTCTTTTTCGTGTGTTTATTGCCAATTATACAACATGACGTTTTATTTTAAGTGGATGTTGTATTCTACCATATAACTAATAATGATTACAATGAGTTTTTAAGTTTATATGTAGTTATGTTAAAAAAGGGGTTCAATTTAGATCAATAATAATAATAATAATAATAATAATTGAAAGTTTTAATTCATTTTCATACTTATCTTTTTAATATCTAAAAAATAATAAATTTAAATATATATGTTATTTTTTAAAGAAAAATTGTTACATGTATAATAAATCTTTTTGTCAATCAAATCTAACCAAATTGAACAATAAAATTTGAGTAAATAAGAGTGATGAGAATGATTTTTGTTAATACTAGATCAATTTGATTAGATTTAATTGTCAACAATATTGTACGCAAACTATGATGCACGGACACTGATACGGATACGACACGTCACAGGACACACCGACACGCGAATTTTAAAATTCTACATGACACGGGACACGCATACATATAAAATATAAAATATTTTTTAGATAAATTGTAATGATATTTTGATATTTATTGATATTAAAAAAAAGTTAAATTTTTTAATTATTTTTAATGCTTTATTTTCAAGTATTTAAAATATTTTTATAAGCACCACAAGTATTTAATTAGTTTTAATAAATAATAATATATACTATATCTATATTTATTTTAAAAATATATGTTAAAAATAAGACTGGACACGCTGACACGTGATGGTATTTAGGCGTGTCCGGAGAAATTTTTTTTATTTTTTATTAAGACACGGTTGGACACAACAGACACGCGTGTCGGACGAGTGTCGGTGAGTGTCGTGTCCGAAATGTGTCTAACACACGAATACAGTAACTCAACAAAGTGTCTGTGTTTCGAAGCATTAATAGTTTAATATTCTTTTTAAAAGCATAAAAAGGATAAAAAAAATCAAAGTTTTTTTTTTTTATTTAGAAGTTAGGAAGATAATTAAAATATTAGAACTCCCAATCATTTTTCTTCTAGAGTGGATTTTAAATTCTTAGCACTAATTACGTCAAATAATAAACAAATTAATAGAAAATTAAATAATGAAAAGCTCAAAACACATAATAATATATATTCCTCACACCTTCATGAAAATGGCATCTCCATTTGGAACACTCTCAAACATATCTCCTCCCACATGCTCCACACCTGCAACATTATTATTAGAAAATATAATTATTGTCATTATTATTTTTTGAATATTTACTTTAAAAGGAAAAAAATATAATAAATTAAATTGAACAATTATATACTTCTTTCTGTATTGCTTTCTCTGATCTATTGTCTATATCTTAGAATCAATATCTAAAGAATCATTGAATCTTTATAAAGAATAAAAGTTTAAAAAAAAAAATCAAAAGGCAGACTAAAATCAAACAAACAATAAAGTATCACACATACCATCATCATAGGCTGAGGCACATTCTATGACATGAGGCAAATCAAAATTGATACCATGGATATAAGGGTGTTTGGAAGTGATCAATTTGATAATTGCCCCAACACCACCACCAACATCCACTAGTTTATTGATGTGGTCAAAGCCTTTATAGACATCAAGAATCCTCTTCATTAATACAGTGGAGGAGTTGTGCATTGCTTTATTGAAAACCTTGTTGAACCTAGCATCAACCTTTGCATACTCGAAGACATGCATGCCATGAGCCCTATTAAATGGTGTTCCTCCTTCAAGGATAGCTCCTTTCAATTCATTCCTGATGATACAAACCACAAAGTCACAAACAATTTCCTATTTACTTACCATAGATATGTAGATTAAAATACTATTTTTGTTAAAAATACTTTAATTCATCTTTGGTTATATATTAGTGATGATAAGATATAATAACACTA
>NC_029791.2:17788711-17795367 GCF_000816755.2 Arachis ipaensis | reverse complement strand
AACCAATAATCATATTTTTTTATATGTAATTTTATATTTAAAATATAATTTTTATTTAATTTTTCATTAGTTTTCACTCTTGGGCTGAATGGAATCCTATACCTAAATCTGTTAATAAAAAATAGAAAAAACTTTTATTGTAGATAAAAACTCAGGTGAAGTCGACTTCACGTGAAGTTGATATTTGAGAGCCGTTAGATGAAAATTTAGTCAAATCAGTTGAATCATCTAACGGCTCTCAGGGTGAAAACTCAGGTGAAGTCCACTTTACGTGAAGTTGATACCTGAGAGCCGTTAGATGAAAATTTAGTCAAATCAGTCAAATCATCTAATGACTTTCAGATATCAACTTCACGTGAAGTCGATTGCACCTGAGTTTCCACGTTTATTGTACCACTAGACGGTTATTTTAATTTAGCCCTAGCAGGATTAATTAAATATTTACTATAAATTTTTCATAAATGACACACCAGCTTTCGTAGAAGACTTTATCAAGAGACAGCAACAATGAGGGTCCCAAAGACACACCATCAGCATCACTCACAAAACATTTGGAACAAGGTGCGAGGCTATACAGCCTCTGATGCAAGTTATTAGGGTTTTCTGGATGTTCAACAACCGAACAACGCAGTAATGAGTGACTTGCAAGAAGCCTAAGAAGACGATCCAACATTGATGCTGCTTCAGGGTTGTTGGCTCCAATGTGGTCCACAATGTCTTTTGCTGAAAGCTTTGCACCTTCGCCTGCTTTGGCCATGATGTCAAATACACCAAGCTCAATTGTGGTCCTCACAGCCATTGGAACCACAACTGAACATGCCATTTTTGCAATCAAGAAGCCATCTTCTTCTTGTTTCTCAAGTTTCACATCGAAATCGCTTGATGCAACAAAACCCATATGTGAATTCGGAAAGGAGAGAAACTAGATGGTGGTGTGTAAGTGGCTTATGGTAGTTTTAAATGTGTATTATGAACTCAGTTTGATTTGCTTGGTTCATGATATGTGGCGTTCGTGTATATATATAATGCGATGTCAATGAATGCTATATTATTTTATTTTGTTCCATATAACTCGTGAGGCACGGTTTAACTAATTAAATACCATTATAAGAATTTAGAGTATATATAATATTCAAATTGTTTAACAATCATTTATGCCTTTCACTTGTCATGTGTGTTAGATGTATAACCATTAATGTTGCCTTCTCCCATCAGCTTAAGCTTTTGGGATGAGTGGTTTCATAACATGGTATCAGAGCTCTATGTCCGAAAGGTCAAGAGTTCGATCCTTGGTGAACCCCAAAAGTGGCATAAGGCAAATAAAAGAGAAAAGAAGGCCTATGCAAAATCAAACAAACCCAAAAGAGGCTCTTGTTTGAGGGGGAGTGTTAGATGTATAACCATTAATGTTGCCTTCTCCCAATGTGGAATTGAATGGTGTGAATCAAATTAAAATCAGTCTGATAATCTAATATGATCTCTACCTCATTTTTTTCTATTTTTTTTATAAATTTAAAATTATTAATATCTTTCAATTGAGGGAGAGAGAGATTGAGTGTGTATCTCACTGTATCCGTACCTAGGAACTCTTTTAAATAAACTATACAAATTCAAAGAGCTTAATTAAAAATTAATTTTTATAATCAAATTCAATTAATTTTTTAGTTTATAATTTGTTACTATATGTACACTCTCTCCTTTTATATCTATTTTCTTTTTTTTTTATTTGAAATTATATTTAAACTCCACCTATACTATATAGCTAACTCAGATAAAGGAAAAATATTATGTTACACTTTCGACAGCCAAGATAAAATCTCTAATAATTTTCATGACATAGATCAAACAAATTATTGTATTAAAGTTAGGTTATTGTTTGAAAGCAATGCATTAATGGTTCAAATATAATGTCAAATGAGCAAGAATCACGGTACTAATACTCGAATATAGGAATTTTTTTATTTATAAAATAAAAAAATTATTATTTTCTCCAACATGATTTTTGGACTTTAATTCGTCAAATACGATTTTTTTTTTTTTTTTTGCATTTAAGCCAGACTCCAGGCAAACTCTTTAAAAATTGGTAAGTTCGCCTAACTCCCGGCGAACTTCCTTTTAATTTTTTTTAAATCAGCGTTTTTTATTCCATTATCAACATCTCCAAATAATATATAGATCTACAAACAGTATATAGAAGTACACAAAAATACACGGACTTATTCCATTGGGAATTATATTTTTTTTAATTTATAATTAAAAAAATCCTTGTTAAATATGGCTTATTCCGGTATACCTATGTATTTTTAGAGACGATAACAATGGTTGCCATTGTTAAATATAGCTTATTTTTAAAATTAATTATTTAAAAGTTGATTTGTGATACTATTTACCAGAAAATCAGTTTGAGTCCCTTTTTCGAAAAAAAAGAAGATGGATATAAGTATTTAATGTCTTTTTATTTAATTTAAAATTTTAATTTTAATATTTTTAAGTTTTTCATATGATACTTTCTTTTAGTTAGTTTTATATTTGGAAGGATAAATAGAATTTTAGATTCAGCCCAACTATACATTCAAGTATTTTGGTATCCAAGTTCAACAAGTAGGCCCAAACTCAACAAAAACTACTTTTATTATACTAGCGTGCATATACAAACGTTTTAATAACGCTTCTACGTCTTCGTTTCGTCTTTCAATTCTTCTTTTTTCTTCTTCGCTTTCCCCCTTCTTCGTCTTTGCATTCCTTCTTCTTCTTTACGTTATTCTTCTTTCTTTTTCTTCGCGTTCCTTCTTCTTCTTTGCTTGTTTTCTCTTTATCGTAATTTTTTTATTGTTGCATGCTGGTTGTGTTTTTTCTTTTTTTTTTCCCTTTTAATTGAAGTTCATTTGGATTCAGAAATAAACCGAATTTGGTTCAGATTTGGTGAATACTTAATAGTAGTATCAGGTGAACCTAACTCAATTCACTACAACATTTTGGGTCTATGGCCACGGTTTTTTTTGTCACGGTAAAAAACCGTGACCATAGACCCTCTATGGTCACGGTTTTTTAGGGTGACAAAAAAAAAAAGCTATAGCCACGGTTTTTTTGGAAAGGGTGACCATAGAGTATCTATGGTCACGGTTTTTTAAAAAAGGGTGGCCTAAAAGGGTCTATGGTCACGATTTTGAGGGGTGACCTAAAGGGGTCTATGGTCACGGTTTTTTACAGTGACCAAAAGGGGTCTATGGTCACGGTTTTTCAAAAAATGGTGACCTAAAAGGGTCTATGGTCACGGTTTTGGAGGGTGGCCTAAAGGGGTCTATGGTCACGGTTTTGGGGGGTGGCCTAAAAGAGTCTATGGTCACGGTTTTTGGGGTGACCTAAAGGGGTCTATGGTCACGGTTTTTTACAGTGACCAAAAAGGGGCTATGGTCACGGTTTTACAAAAAAAGGTGACCTAAAAGGGTCTATGGTCACGGTGTTGGAGGGTGACCTTAAGGGGTCTATGGTCACGGTTTTGGGGGTGGCCTAAAAGTGTCTATGGTCATAGATTTGGGGGTGGCCTAAAGGGGTCTATGGTCACGGTTTTATGTATTTTTAGAGACGATAATAATGGTTGCCATTGTTAAATATAGCTTATTTTTTTCATTTATAATTAAAATGGAAGACAATTTTATTTTAAAACAAATATATATATATATATAAGTATTAGTGTTTTTTTTTTAAAATTTTGTGGGAACAAATGTTCCCTTTTCCATCAATGTAGGTCCGTCCTTAGCTTGATTATATGCATGCAAACAATAAAGTGGGTGAGAATGAAGACAAGAGAATTAGATATTTTTGATTTAAACTATGGTATACAAAAAATATAAAATAAAAATGAGGTAGGCATTATTGTGGATAAAGAGTAGAAGAATGATATGGTAGATATAAAAAAAATAAGTGATCAAATGCTTATTATAAAATTTGTACTAAAAAAAGGTCTTTTTCATCTGATTAATTAACGTCTATGCACTACAAGTAGGTTTAGAAGGACATTATAAAAACATATTTTAAAAAACAACTAAAAAAATTTAATCTAAAACATATTATTGGGAGAAAAAATTTTTTAGAAAAAAATTTAAATGGTTATGTAGAAAAGAATGTGAATCGATATTCAAGAATTCATAGAGACCATAATTTTTGGGTCATTAATAATGAGGGTAAAATCATATTAGATTATTTTTCAATTTTTGATATTTTTATAACAAATATATACTTGCTTTAAAAAAAATATCTTATAATCTATAATAAGAGTGGCGTGACAAGTGCTTAAATCGATTTTTTTTTATTAAAAATGAAGAGTCAATTAAAAATTTTGTACTAATTATAAAATTAGGAGGCCACTCACATAAAGACGTCTAAAACGTCTTTTCTTAAAAATGTTTTCATGTTGTATTTTAATTGGTTTCTGTATAATTTATTCGATATTCCTCATCACATATTATTAAATTCCTCAAAATATTTTCTTTCCAAAAACAATAAAAAACATTTAATTTGGACTAAAACAAAAAAGATAATAGATTAACTATTAGATTTATTTTAAAAGATTATTTACATAAAAAAATATAGAGAAACTATTTTTTTAAAATTTTTAAGAACTAATTAATATTATATATATTTTGTTACACTACATTTAATTATAAAAATTTTATTTATTTCTAATACTTATATTAAAAATAAAAAAAATTAAATTAGTGAATCTTAATCTATAATATAATAATAATATAGTAATTATTTTATATATTGTACGAATATAAATTAATTATTTTTTTTAATAAAAATTTTAAGAGGTTTGAGCTTGTTATATATATATATATATATATATATATATATTTTGATGAATGTGATATATTTTTTTATGTATATAATCTTTTAAAAAAAATTTAATAGTTAATCTATTACCTTTTTTATTTTAGTCCAAATTAAATATTTTTTATTGTTTTTGGAAAGAAAATCTTTTGAGGAATTTAATAATATGTGACGAAGAACACCGAATAAATTATACAGAAACCAATTAAAACACAACATGAAAATATCTTTAAAAAAAGACGTTTTAGGCGTCTTTATCTGAGAATTTACCAATATAACTTAGAGTGTTTATCATAAATTTTTACATTTGAGTAAAAAATGAGAAAAGACATCAAAATAAAAAGCTAAGAACAAAGTGGTGACATATGAAAATTGAGAAATAAAAAAACTTCAAAGGTCAGATAAAAGAAGAAATAAAGTGGAAAAAAGATGTGGTAAGGTGTTTGTTGGTGTGAGAGCGAGAGCGAGAAAGAATGAAAAAGGAAAAAATAGGCAGTGATATGAAGCATGAGGTGAATATTAAAAAAAAAATTTAACAGAAAAAATAATTTTTAAAATTAATTATTTAAAAGTTGATTTGTGATACTATTTACCAGAAAATCAGTTTGAGTCCCTTTTTCGAAAAAAAAAGAAGATGGATATAAGTATTTAATGTCTTTTTATTTAATTTGAAATTTTAATTTTAATCTTTTTAAGTTTTCCATATGATACTTTCTTTTAGTTAGTTTTATATTTGGAAGGATAAATAGAATTTTAGATTCAGCCCAACTATACATTTAAGTATTTTGGCATTCAAGTTCAATCAAACAGGCTCAAACTCAACAAAAACTACTTTTATTATACTAGCGTGCATATACAAACGTTTTAATAATGCTTCTACGTCTTCGTTTCGTCTTCTAATTCTTCCTTTTTCTTCTTCGCTTTCCCCTTTCTTCGTCTTTGCATTCCTTCTTCTTCTTCGCGTTATTCTTCTTTCTTTTTCTTTGCGTTCCTTCTTCTTCTTTGTTTGTTTTCTCTCGATCGTAATTTTTTTTATTGTTGCGTGCTTGTTGCGTTTTTTCTTTTTTCTTTTTTTCCTTTTAATTGAAGTTCATTTGGATTCAGAAATGAACTGAATTTGGTTCAGATTTGGTGAATACTTAATAGTAGTATCAGGTGAACCTAACTCAATTCATAAATGAACTAAATTCGGTTTAGATTTGAACAAAAAGTAATAAATATTCAATCAGCAAGAAAAACACATTTCAATTCATTTCTGCATGCAAATGAACTCAATTAAACTAAAAGATGAACTGAATCTCTTAAAGAATAACAAATTTGGTGAATACTTAAAAGTAATATCAAGTGAACCTAACTTAATTCACAAATAATTATAAACCGAATTCGATTCAAATTTAAACAAATAGTTAAAAAATTCTTAAAGAAGAAGAGAGAGGAGCAAGAAGAAGAGGAGGAGAAGAAGAACATGCGTGTGCAAATTTAGAAGAAGAAGAAGGAGAAAGAGAAGGAGAAAGAAAAGGAAAAGGAAAGGCGTGATTTGAAAAGTTATTATAATAACTTGATTAGACTTGATTAAGTATTTTAATTGAATGTAGAGTTTTATTCTTTTAGATTTAGTTTGTTTTGAGACTATTAATTTTGTTTTTGTTGCCTAAACATCTCAAAAGAAAACAAAAAAAACCTAGCCGGTTATCCTGCATCAAAATGCAGTTCAAACTTCAAATTACATGCTTAGAATTGCTTCTTGCATCGTCCCAAATTTAGCTAACTTATCTACAACAGCTTCCCGCCAAATCCAATCAAACTGAACATCTCTCTGCCGA
>NC_029791.2:17785902-17788288 GCF_000816755.2 Arachis ipaensis | reverse complement strand
ACATCACATCTGATCTAATCGAGGTTAGTTTATCATGAAAACATTCAACAATATGAAATTAGGGTGAGAGTGCAGAGCTTAATTACATGATCGATCAAATATTATTCTAAAAATTATAGGGTGTTAACAAAGAAAAAAAAATATTTTTTACGTAAAAAATATTCACCATATATAGGTATCAAACATGATAATTAATTCATCATTAATTAATTTCTAAGCATTTTAATTGGTAGGGCATCTCACCTAACATTTTTCTATACTAAAAAGTAAAAACAGACTGGACGTTCAATATTTGGTTAAGAGAAGTTTTTTTCTGTACGATATTCTCTAATTTAACATGTTAATGATTAATCTGTTATGCACCAATAGATTATTATATATATAAGACAAAATTTAAACTCCTAATATTTATTTAAGTACACTAATAAACTAACTATTAAGCTAACCAAGTTAGTTTGGTTAATAGAAGAAGCACACGCTCTTCTATTTAACAATACCCTTAAAAATGATTAATTTAATATTCGCATATTATATATGTAATATGTCTCAGCTTATGAAGGAGCTTTGCAACCAGAATGCGGTGAAAATGTTTTTTTTTTTTTTAAAATGCGAAAGTCAAATTTTTATTTTGAAAAAATGGAAAAAATCTTTAGATTTATAATGAAAGGCTGGTCTTTTAAAGAGTTTGGGTTCGAGAATCTATTATGTGTAAAAAAGAGTGAAAAATTAATCGTATTATATCTCTAATCCATCTATATATTTAATAAATAATTACGTTATAATAAATTAATATCAATATAAAATATACATTAAAATATATTAAACATGTTTAAAATGAGTTAAATTATATATAATTTTATTTTCAAATATAATAAATAGCCCAAAATCCTCGGATAATTTTCTAAAAATTGGACAAACATATGATAATTTATTTTATTGTTAACATATTATACCTACTACTAGGGCTGGCAATGGGTAGGATTTGGACCCTACCCTAACCCTACCTGGAGGTTGAAAATTCTATTAAAACTCTATCCTACCCTACCCGCGGGTTGAGAATCTCTCAACCCTAACCCTACCCGCACCCTAAAGTTCTAAACCCTACCCTACCCTACCCTACCCTACCCGCAGAAATATCAATTTTTTTCAAAGTAAATATAAAATTCAATCATTTCAAATTTTATACATATTAATAACATAAAAAATAACAAACTAATGCTCTAAATTACTAAATTAACTAACTAGTTTAGTTGTTGTTCACTTATTGTAAGTCATTACATAAGAGAAGTTGTGCGTTTAACTCTCACTTCCTTCATTATATACCTAATTTTTATAAAATATGTGTTATATTTGAGGTGCGGGTAGGGTAGGGTAGGGTACACCCTAAACCCGTATCCTACCCTACCCGCAGGCATACCCGGACCGTACTCTACCCTACCCGCAGCGGGTAGGGTATTCTACTCTACCCGAACGGGTTGGACCGGGTTGGGTATCCGCGGGTAGGGCATCATGGGTACTTTTTAAACTTTTTGCTTGCTTCTAGGATTTTGTAATATTTATAAATTATAAGTTAGCCACCTGTTTGTTGAATTAGCTATTTTATTATTGGCACTTTTGCATGGTAAATAAATAAATATACGTAAACAACGCATGATAGTTTTTCTATTATTTTTTAGTATAAGCAAATCCTTTTGGAGATCAGCAACCTAAGATAGGACTCAAGAATGGTTGGAGTTTATATAGGCTGCAATGCTGACAGAGAGAGCGTGGGATAACATGGGATTAACTCAGGTAGTCATGTTTGGTGTTCTGTGATTTCTTTATTAGTGAATGAACCCGTGCTAAGCACTGAAATTAAAAATTACATTAAGTCTTTATAACATTATGTGTATCATAATCGAAATAAATTATACATACATAACATAATGTTCATTATTAATCGAACTAAATAAAATAAACAGATTTCTAGTGAGAATTAGAAAAATAAAATCATCCCTTATATGTTAAATAATTTGGGGTTTAGGATTGGTATTTGCATATTTTCATATTACACAGGCAAAACCCTAATTAAAAAATCTGTAACTTGAAAATACATGATTAAGTTTTGTAATCTTGAGATCCTTATACATGGAATACATGGAATTAAAAAACATGTTCATCAGCAATAACAAAATACTTGATTGAAAATATGCAAAGTATTCCAAATTATTTGTAACTAAGCAAAATTCTTCCGTCCAAAGCTAAACTTAAACTCATTTTTTCTATCAGAACTATTAAAAACTTAAAGTAGAATTTTCTATTAAGGGAAGGATTTTAAAAGTATGTATTAAAACAAAAATAGTAAAATAATGATATTAAAACAGTATAATTAAATTCCTAAAAAGTT
>NC_029791.2:17758659-17785703 GCF_000816755.2 Arachis ipaensis | reverse complement strand
TTGGAATGCTATATAGAGACAGTACATGATGAAAAAATAAATATTATGTATGTTATATTTGCCTAATAAACAATAGAATTACTGATAAATTAATATTTTCTAATATATTTCAAGCTTCATATTATATTACTGTAGTCTTTTAATAAACTAAAAATTTGGCGTATTAATTTAGACCATCTAAAAAATATATGATGCTTTATAGATCTCAAATCAACGCATAATTTTTTGAGAGTTGTGTTAAAATAATTTCATACATTATTAAATATCTCTTTATATACAATATTTAAAGTACACTTATTGGAGATTGAACTATTGTTCTGTATTAATACTCTTAACTCATCTATCGATTTCATCACCATTGATAATGTAACATATAATTGTCTATGTAAATACCGATCTTGACAGAAAAAGTTCAACCATATAAAGTGTTTGACCTTCGATTTGTTAATTATCATAGTAAAGGACACAATAAAAAAAAAATTGCCTCTATTTAAACTTAAATGGAAGTGTCTCATTATTTGAAATTATGCTCATCCTAAAAATGAGAACAACTTGGCCAGCTGTGTCACATGTCAATATAATGCATTTAATAACATGATTACTTAATCGTCTTACTTACAATTTAGTTCCATTGTAAAGGTCCTTAGATTGATCAATGTTTCGTAATAGCATAACAGGTACACCTATTTTGAGTTTAAATTGGTGGGTAGGTAATC
Organism: Arachis ipaensis; assembly: GCF_000816755.2. Classification (NCBI taxonomy): domain Eukaryota; kingdom Viridiplantae; phylum Streptophyta; class Magnoliopsida; order Fabales; family Fabaceae; genus Arachis; species Arachis ipaensis. Next base: position 17,784,987 of record NC_029791.2, on the reverse strand, counting down.
CAGAATAATTAATTGAGTTCAACACATTAGTGGTGATGGTATCCAATTCAGATTCCATGTTTCCTTCTTCAATGTATAATGAGTCGGAACTAATGTAAACCTTTTCTTCTCCAGTAAGATAACCCATCATTATATTGTTTACATCGTGCACAACCTCAAGTGTTGGAGCAAGGATTGTGCGCTCCTTGAAATATATAGAATTATTGATATTAAGTAATAAGTCCGGATAAACAAAGCTTACTAATTTTGCAAAACCATTGGTGTTATTATCAATGAGTATTTCTTCGAGAATAATAACCTCAGATTCACTATCAGTTGAATTATCGCCCAACCCTTCTCCAATTTTGATTATTAGCCATTGTGAAAAATACTTTAATTTCTCATCTTCAGGTAAGCTACCTCCCTCTATAAGTCTCATGTTTGTTCTTAGCCAAATAACTTTGCAAGATGGCTAGAGATACGATGAATTTATTGAAGATTGTACAATGTTATAGTGCGAGCCCATTGGTATTACAGGTAGAATTTATCTGAAATCACCTCCTAATATAGCAACTTTACTGCCAAAGGGTAAATTAGGATTAAAATAAGATTCATTGCACAAAATATCTTTAAAACATTTGTCAAGAGCTTCAAAGCAATGCTTTTTCAACATAGGTGTCTCATCCCATATAATAAGCTTGACCTTACAAACCAATCTAGCTAGTGAGGATCTTTGTTTTATGTGGCATATAGAGTCCTCATTTATGCTGAATGGAATCTTAAATTCAAAATGAATAGTAATACCACTGGAAGCAATATTGAGGACAATTTGACCACTGCTTCTAAAAGTAGCAGAAAGAGTTCTCCATAGGAAAGTCTTTCTAGTACCACCATAACCACACACGAAGAAGTACCCATCAACTCCACTATTAACAACATTTAAAATCTTATCAAATGCATTTTTTGTTCATCTGTTATGGTTTGTAAGCATCTTTGAAGCTTGAGTTTAAGAGATATCCAATTAAAGTTTAACTCATCCATCATGAAGTGGTCATCAAGACCATCAATGACTTCGTCAGATGGATATGGCATGTTATTAAACTCTTTAATGCTATGTTTGTTTGAGGTGAAAATGGGAGGAAGGAAAAGGAAGGGAAAGAAATTAGAAGGAAAATAGTTATTTTTCCTTGTTTGATTGAGGAGAGAAATGGGAGAGGAAGGAAAATGGATGGAAAAATATTGGTGGGGTCCACTATTTTTTTTTCTTCCAACAATGGAGAGAAAATGGAGAGAAAATTGATTCTCTCTCTCTCTACTTCCAATATTACCCCTTTACTTTTTTCAATATATTTTATAATATAAGGGTAAAATTATCTCTTTATACTATTTCTTTCCTTCTTATTTTCCTTTCATCCAAACACGTCTAAAGAAAATAAAAATCCACTCAATTTTTTCTCTTTCCTTTCTTTCTTTTCTATTTCTTTCCTCTTTATTTCTTTCCTTCTAACCAAACATAGCCTAAGAGATCTGTCATTCGCTTGCATCTTCTCTTTATAAGACCCAAAATTCCCAAATTAAAAACCCTAACCCCTTTACCCTACCGCCATTCAGCCATTCCCTTCCCAAAAATATAGACACACACACACAGAGAAACGGGAAGAGAGAAACGGGAAGAGAAGGAGAGGGAAGTGAAGGGAGAAAGGGAGGAGAGGAGAGTGAAGGAGCCACCGCCAGCTGGTCGCCGCCGAACCCGTCACCCACGCCGTTCGTCCTCATTGCTGCTAGCTACGCCGTCGCGGAAGGGAGATGCGACGGAAAGAGAGGGGGTCCGTGGAGGCTCGTCGCCATTCGTGGAGTCTGCGCTAGCGCCGTCGTTGCTGTCGCGGAGGAGCGTCCCTGTCTCCGTGAGCTGTTGCCATCAAAACTGAGACCGTCACCGCTGAAGCTCACTGCCGCTGCCACTGCTGTTGGGTAGTCACCGGAGGGAGCCATCACTGTCAGCGCCACCATCAGAGTTACCGCTGCTCTGTCCCGGTGTTCTTCCTGAGCACGGTAATTTCTCTTTTTCGGAACCCTCAAAATTTAGTTTTCTGTTAATTTGTTAAAGATGTTGAGATTTTGGTATCGTAGGGTTGAGTTCCGATGATTGCATGTCAAAATTAAGGTTGCTGCTGAACTACCGGAGCTTTTGGCTGCTGTCAGAGCTGCTGTTGAGTCAGTTCGTAGGCTGCTGCTTCGTTCTTTTGTTGCAGTAAGTTAACCCTGTTCTAAAACTATCATTGCTATCGTTCTGGTTATCTGTAATTAAGAATTTTACGATGTTAACGTTCTAGGGTCGAGTTTTGGTAATTGCATGGTTGAAATAAAAGTTGTTTGTGTTGTTGCAGAGGTAAACAGAGCTATGGATGCAGCCGCCGCTGTTGCGGGTCGAGGAAAAATGGAATTATAGTGTTAAAATCGTTGCGGGCTTGATTCCTTGAGGTAGGGGATTGTTTTAAAAATAAAAAATATTTTGGGCTTTAAATACCTGATAAGTTTAGTAGATTAATGCAAATAAATGAATGTCTATGAATTAAATAATTTTCTACTGTGATTGAAAGGTTGTGTTTGTGGTTGAATTAGTTGATTTCTGAATTTCTGGAGAAATGGATTGAATATGTTGAATTTTGGTTTTCTTTGATTGAAATCGATAATGATCAATTTTGAATGACGGATTTGGAAACCTTAAATTGAAAGGCTGGTTTTGTTGTGTTGAGGTTAAAAAGAGGGAAACTGTGAAGGGTGGTAACCTCCAATTTTTAGGGGAGGTTTTGCCGAAATTTTCGTAAAAAATTTAAAGAGTTTTGGAAATTTGGTTTAAACGAGAAATAAGTTCCAAGATTTCAATTTGTGAAAACGGTTTATGATTTAACTTGCCTAATTTTAAATAACGACGAAAAGAGATTTAATTAATTAATTGAAATTTTAAAAAGGCAAATTACTTTATCAAACTATGGGTTCGGGTTTAGGAAGTGTGAGAGAAAATAATGTTAATGGAGTTAGATGATGGACTTGAAGGAAAAAGTGATACTTGGGAAAGGATGTAGTTGAGTTTTGATTTATAAGAATTCTTGTGATAATGATTGCGGACTTTGGGAGTATTATATTAAAATTGAGGATTTAGAGACGTTTGGCTTGTCTATATATATAAAGTGACTAATAAGAGAAATGATTTAATGAGACTGAAGAAGTTATGCCTTATTGAGTTAGATTGTTGTTAGCTATGAAAGATTATGTTTTATTTTGAGTTAGTACACAACCTTGACTTCGAGTCTAGAGTGTCGTATTTAGAGACCTCATACCCACAAGTTGTATGTAATGGTCCAAGCCTCACACGGTAAATGATAAAGGGCAGGAGTAGGATTTTGGCACAGTTGTTGATGAGTATGTTGAGAGTTATGATTGAAGTTGAGATAAGTAAATATTGAGATTATATTGAATGAGATGATGATAGTGGTAATGAGAATAGTGATGAATTTGAATTATTTGAGACACGAGTTTTCCTGGGTAGACGCAGTGACTTACCACCACTTGCTCCAGGTTGAGACTCGATACTCTGTTGATCTTTTGTCGTAAGATGAGATCGGGTACTTTACTCCCGGAGTTCCCCCATGGGCATGCATATATATTAATTTGAGCTTGGATTTTTTTCCATGAATATTTTTTAGCTTGAGGATGCGCGCACAGAGGGACTGTCCAATGGTTAGCTACCAAGACATCTCGGGTTGGCTATATAACCAACAGATGATATCATCAGCCATAGGACAGTCATGCATCATATGTATTTGTATGTTTTGATTGAGTCTGCATTTGGTTTGGTTTGCCTAATTGTTTAGCCATGTTTATCTACTACTTGTTTTACTTGTTGTACCTGAATCCTACCTGTGATTTCTTTGTTTGCCTTGTATGTGTATGTTTATATGAGAGACCCTTTTTGGTGGAGGCGTGATGAGGGTGGTTTCTGATATGTGGTGATGGAGGTTGAAACGGGATGGACTAGGTGTTGCCTTATTACTCCAATTTATGTATATGTTGGATAGGGAAGAGCGATGTAAGTTGGGTAGAAAGCCTTTAGGCACGTCTTTGGTCCTTTTCATTTCTTTAAACTATTCATCTTACTGATTTGTAAACTAAAGGAGTTTCTTTACGACTGTTCAAAGTAAGTTTTTTCGCAAAGCTTTTCCAAAAGGTTATTTTAAGGATAAACGGTTTCTGTAATGAAATTAATTTTATTTGCAAGTATTTCTTTATTTTGATGGTATTCCCTTTCCTACTGAGAACCTGTGAGGAAGATGTTCTCACTCTCTACAGATTTTCTTTTCAGTCACAGGTTCAGGAAGCTTTGGCGCGAAGTCGCATTTAAACCACAAGTTTATTATGTATGATTGTACTTTATGAATTTGTTTTAGTTATTAGATTTTTCCCCTCGATAATTACTGTTTTGATTTTTAGAGTGGTAGGACTTGTATTTGAGAAATTGTAAATAAGACTATGTATTTAATATTATGTGCATATATAATTGTGTGATTAAAAGATTTAAAGTAAAAACTTTATGATTTCTTAAATTAAAGATTCGGTTTATATTCGCGAAGGCTCAATATTAAATAAATATAGTATGTCATTAAAGGATTAGAGGTAGGTAGCGCCTGAACTTTTAGTGCGATCATAATGTGCTAAAAGTTAGGGTGTTACACTCTTCAATCCTAGCTAGAGTTAAGTTCGCTATTTGTTCATCAGTTAACTACATATCTAAAATAGACATAATAAAGTAAGCTCCTGATAGTAATTGATTTAAACAACATAATAAATATATACAAAAATAAACATTGCCATGTATTTACTTGGAGATCGATGAAATAATACATGGAGATCGATGAAATTGGCGTTGAGAAGACAAAATATTTTCAGAAAATTGATTGAACATTTTTTCCATACTAATTCTGGGCATGAAATATTATTAGATATGAGTAAAACAACAAAGAGATCACGAACATAATTAGCAGATAACCATGTGCTTGCTTCAATTATAGCATCAATAAATTCTTTGTCGTCTTGTAGTAGTCCAAGTGCATAACATGCCTCTTTGTATGTGCTTTATACAACAACTTCAACAGTACATAAATCACTAAAACTTCTGTATCCGTTTTGAATATTAAATAGTAGACACTAGTAGTGATTCTCAGAATTCATACGTGGAACATGAGTTAACCTCCCAATAGAGAATTCTTGTTTTCTAGAAACCACATTAAAATATCATCCTTCCAAACAAAATTTATAGGAAATTAAGTATATGTCAGTGATCTAGCATAAGGATATTGCCTATTTGCAAGCATCCATGCTTATAGTTTTGTGAGCTTTCCATTTGTGTGCCTAATTACATCCTCCATGTTCTCCGAGTAAGAAAAAACAATAGGATTCTCTTCAGGTAAGTGAAAGGAAAGTCTAATAATAGCAGGTTCCTTAACTTATATATTATAGCCAAATAATCTCCAAGCTGCTTCACACAAAGATATATAATCATAATAGTTTTGAATCTCATCAACAACTGGGACAATGTTACCATCTTCTGAAGTCTGGTAAAAAGAAGCAGTAACTTGATTATTGCCCTTGTGAACATATTTGAAGAGGTATTTGATTGCAAATGTCTGGCAAGTATTCTCAACATTAGTGTGACATCCATACTTTAATAAAAGTGATGGGTTGTATGGAACAATGTAGGAATTATGAAGGATGATATTCTTCTTTCTTTTTGTTCTGCCATTATCAAGCCGCCTGTACTTTGGAAAACCTGCTTCGTCAATTATGGTCCTAGCTCTAAATGGTTTTGGAAAATATTTGGAACATATACCATTTAGCATGCATGGGCTTTTGTTGTTATACTTATCACATGGGCCATGAACCGTGAATTTCTCCACCACTGCATATAACTTTGGTCTTCTGCTCTTGTTAGGTATCTCAGCAGACATAAACTTGTCAATATCAACTGCAGATTTAGGTTTAGAAATAGGATGCATGAACAATAAAATATGTGCATGCGGAAGACCTCTGTTCTGAAATTTGGGTGCAAACATCTAGCAAAGATGATAAAAATAACCAAATAAGGTATAAGTTGCAACTTAAGAAGAATACTTATTTATCAGATAATTTATTTTAACTTACATGCAGATAATTTACCAAAAATTGAACCATCCTTAAAGTCTCTGATTAATTGATTGAGCTTTATCTTAAAGACTCAAAAGATAATGTCAGGACAGTCATCAGCACGTAGACCAGTTCCCTTTAATAACTTCTTTATCTCATTCCATTCAGGATTGCACCTCACAGTAGCAAAAAATTCGGGTAACCAAAATACTTGCAAATTGCAAAGGCATCCTTGCAATTATTAAACATGTATCGTGGACCACCAGTAAAAGTACTTAGGAGTACAATTTGCTGTCCAGTTGCAATGACATTAGTTTCACCTCTAACCAATGATTCATGTAAAAACTTGTAAAAATTCTTCCCCCTTAGTTTAGGTTGGTTGAATTGAAAATAATTTTGGCTATCAGCCTCAACCATAGTATAAGCATCAACCAAAAACTATTTAAAAAGCTTACGTGAACTTAGCAAAATTGGGATTCTTGATGGTTCATTTGTAAACGAAAAGCAAAGAATTCTCTCATGCTAATTGTAGTTCATTTTTTCAAACCATCAGTATTGTATCAAGCTGCAGCTTCAACACCAATCCTATATCCATCTTCACCATAAGGAAATATTAAAAGATATTGAAGAGCAAGGTACAAAGGATGTGTTACATCTATCTTTTTCAAGTGGTTTGATTTGGTCTCAATGATTATATCTCTCTCCATCAATGACTCGTCTAGATCACTGACAACTAAAATTGCAACCTCTGATGCTGTTGGTAGGTTATATCTCTTGCCATCCCTATCCCTGCGTCTAATCTACTTTAAGTTAATATCAACGAAATTAGACTCCTTGAATCTATCCCTTGCAAAACGGAATGACTTAGCTAGATGATTGTTGTTATCTAGCATATCTTTTAACATGGTTACAATCTCAAATTTAATTGGAGACATTGACTCTATAGACTTACATAAAACATGTAAAAAATTATTCCATACAGAAACAACTGATAAATTACGACATTGCCATTTATTTACTAATAGTATAGTTGAGTATTTAAGTACATAAATATTTACCTGATAGCATTAATCCTATTATTGATTTCATTTTGGTTTCTCATGTTCTTGAAGAATTAAACTACTAATAGAATGATAATTCTGGCCACTTAATACAAATAATGGTGGAACAGTCCTGTTGTTGATCTGATGGTTAATCTTACCAGCCATAGATGTGAAAGAGAACATTGAATTAAACATTTTGATGTGTTTTTGAAAGTGTCTTCCTCTTTCATCATCTTGAAAATGCAACTTAGTTAGTGTTTGAGGTGGAGAATCAAGCAAAGGTAGTTAAACTTTATTATCCATACAACAAAACCCAAAGTGCGGAATTGTGCTGTTGTTTGATTTAGAAAGTCTCTCAAAGTCCCACATAAGAGCACCACAAAATACACATTCAATTGATGGATTGCTAGAATCCCAGGTGTCTACAACAAAATAATATATAAATAAATAAATAGTAAATAATAAAAAATTTATACAATAAACCTAAATGGTTAATTGGAAATTGAAACATATCTTTCTCAACATATATCTATTCTGTTTGATCAGTAAATATGACATCATCATCTAGCATTAATCAATGAGGATTTTAAACAGACATCAGTTAAATAAATTTATAAGGATATTAAAAAAAGAGAAAATTATTCTAAAGGACCGTTAGGGAGATTTAATTATTAAAAAAGATCTTTACTATAAAAAAATTATTAAGAAGGAATAATTTATGTAATGTTTAGAGAGAAGGACCAAATCTTTTTTAAAAAAGACAAACATATCTTTAAATTTTTTTTCTTATTTATTTTTTTTTGTAAATACATTTTCTTTTTAATTGTCCATCATACGCAAATCTTTATTCGTATACTTTCATCTATAACAAAATTTTATCCCATTATTTCATTACATTTGATATTCTCTTGAAAATAAACAAATTAATTAATATGTAGCGCATTGTAAGAAATAAAATTTTCACTCTATGTCTCAAGCTTTGAAATTTATTGTGAACAATTTTTTTTAACAAAAAGGATTATATTTACTTGTATTGAAATATGAAGAAGATCTAGAGCTGTTAATTAAATAGGATATAATAGATTTTATGTTGATACTAACTAATTATTATTGACCGAAGTTGTTTATTTGTTCTTCTTATATTTAATTAATATTAGTTCTCTTTTAGTTTATATTATTTTGTTGTTGTTGTGTTTGGTATGGGGTGTTAATGAAATAGTGAGGTTATTTAAGATACAAATTTAAAGTATAAATCCAAGTAAAACCTAGAAATTAATTTGACGATAAAAACAGTGTTAGAAGAAGAAAGAAAGAAAAAAAGGAAATAGCTAGAAAGTAAACAAATTTAATATTAAAAAAATTTTAAATTATGGAGGTCATATATTTTATCACAACAATAATAAAAGAATTACATTAAAAGTTAAAAAGGAATTATTAATAGAAAATTGATGGTTTGCAACAATAAATTTATGTTATAGATAAAAGTAAATTAATAAGGGTCTGGGTATGATAGATAATTTAAAAAAATATTTATAAAAAAATAAACAAAAAATAACCTATGAATATGTTTCTCTATAAAAAAGATTTGGTCCTTCTCCCTAAGCATTACAAAATAAAATTAATTCTTCTTAATAATTATTTGTACTAAAAATCTTTTTTGGTAATTAAATCTCTTTAATAGTCCTTTAGAGTAATTCTTTCAAAAAAATTTATAAAAATATAACAGTGTAAAAATTACCACAATTATAATCTACAAATATATCTGGCATGAGCTCAGCATCAATATTTATGTCATCAAAACCATCAACAACTACATTAACATGAGATTTATAATATTAATTGAATATAACATAAATGATAATTTTCTATAACCAGTAAGTGTACCTTAAAACTATAAAAATAAGTGTACCTTCAAAATAATACGATCTAATGTCATTGTCTCTCTCGTTGGTTTGTTGGTATTGAGTTGAATAATCACAATTATTTAACATTACATTATTAAAAAGTGAAGAACCACACCTCCTCCTTACAGATAGAATTATTTGATTTGACTGTTGGATTAAAGACTTATGATTTCTGGTATTCCTCCTACATGTAATTAAATTTCAATAATTAAAATATTTATATAAGAAAAAGTTCTGTTATACATAAAATTAATTAAAATTATAAGATACCAAGAAGTGAAAATTGATTAATAATCTCTTCGTGTAAGAAGAACTTCCTCCATGATAGTCTTTGTCTGTACTGGTATTGTTTGAAAAAAGAATAATATTTGAAGAAATACTTGATCTCCTGGTTTTGTATAAATTATTATCTTTTATTATTGATGAATTTATCAATTGAACTTGATGAAACTGTGCTGAACTATCTGATGAGTTGCGTATGTTATGTAGAAATGTTCTAAATTTTTTTGAACTATATAAGAATTAAAAAAAAAAAGAAGAGATCTATATAATAAATTCATATATGTTTCATACAATGAATAAAAAATAACTGAACAAAATGTTTTGAACCATATAAGAATTTTAAAAACAAAAGAAGAGATCTGTATAATAAATTCATATATGTTTCCCACAACGAACCAAAAATAACTGAACAGGAACTAACCATTAGATATGTTGGAAAGTGGAGTCCTTATAACATTGGGCTGAGAAATAGATGATAAATTATGTTTTGTGAAACTTGAACCGTGTTGGTAACTATATGCTATAACTATCCTCTTTCCTTTGAAATTATCACTAACAGGTTCCTGGCCTCCATCACTACTATTTCTTAGTTGAAGCTGAGGAGTATTGCTTGATCCACAAAAATAAAACATTGTGAACTGCATGAACATATAAATAGACATATAGTGTAGGCAATAGAAAAAAAATGAAAAAACATAAGTATTATCTAATCTTAAAGAAGGCAGAAAGAAAATTTGATGAGGAACGCTGTCCTTGTTTATACGCAACAAAATTGTACACTAACCATCAGGTGTCATCGAATTATGTAAATTGGAATAGTTATTATGTTGACTGCTTGATAAAGGCTTCTCCACACTAATAAAATGTGCTTTTGATGGATCAGAATGAGAACCACCTGATATAGAATTAACATAAGTATATCCATGTTCACTTAAAAATGTAGCTGAGGTTGTAAACTGTGAATATAAAGTTGATGTATCTCTCTTATATGGTAGCAAGTTGATTGTATTTAGTAATTAAAACATGTACAAAACCAAAAAGAGAGAATATAATGAAAATTATCTGGATAAATATAAGCACTAATTTAAGAAATAACTAAATTAGATATATAGGATTTAATAAAACTAAATCATCCTGTTGTATATGACCTCTTAATCTCTTTTGTTTGATAATACTCGTCCTTTTTGCTCTAGCCAATTTAACGTTCAAATTATAATCATCCCTGAATATTGGTAATAACTACGAATTAACACACAAAGGATTCCCTGCATATAAGAGTCTTTGGTTAACTATCTGAATGTGAAGTGAATATCACTACAAAATGGCTATATTGTTGGAATTTGTTAATGGAGGTTTTAAAAAAATCCTACAAATTTAACTTTAAAAACAGAAAATTATCTTTTATTTTTTAAGAATTTTATTAACATCAGATTTTATTTTAATTTAAATATTAGGATTTTAAAAACCCCCTCAAAATAAAAGCATTTCCCCCAAACAATTTGGCAAGGGCATAGCCAAAAACCTTTCTTCCTGCAAGACTTAATTCCCCTGCTCCCACCATTTTTTGCTCCCACAATTTTCTACTCCCACTCTTGTCATATTTTAATTGCTTCTTCATTCAGTCATTCTTCATTATTTGCATTTCTTCATTGCTTGCTCCTGTTGTCAGGGTTGTGCCGCGCCACTGGAACTCACGTTCGTGTTCCTGTTGCTGTTCGCGTTCCGGTTAATGCAACTATTCGCGTTTGTGTTGCTCCTACTGTTCGGGTTCCATTGCTGATGTTGTTCGCGTTCATAGTTGCAGGTGTTCTTCTATGCAAAGGTATGTATATGATAGTCTATAGAGATGGGAACTATAGGGTTTATGAACTAATTATCCCCCTTCTGATTATAGTTTTGTATCACAATATGATGAAATTTTGTCTCTAAATTTAAGTTTAATTTCATTACTTTTGATGTAGTAATTGCTTTGTGTGGAGACAATTCCTAAAATTAATCACACATCTTTGTTCTCCAACGATACTAGCTGACATTACGTTAACTTGTTTTTGATGAATCCTATATGGAACACAACCTTTGAATACTTCTCCCCTGTTCTCCACTTCCCACAATGATTCATCTCTCCATTTTTGCAATTTTCAATCTCTTTTTGAATACAGATATAAGACCCAAAATTTTCGAAAAATATTATTATGAGTTAATTTCAATTTATTTATTCATTAAAGTCTTTATTTTTAGATATTATTTTGAAAAGAGTTGAAAATGGCTTGTTTTTAAAATGGCACTTTGTGGTTTTGTATGGAAACATTGTTTTGGGGCATACTTTGACGGGACATAACCTGGACTACGGATCTCTGTTTTCTGCCAAATCTATTTAGAAATGAAATTGGATCTGGGATGTCCATGCCGTTCGAAGGACGGGTGAAAAATAATTTAAAATGAGAGAGTTATGTCCGTCGGAAGATTGGGGGTTGAATCTGTAAATTCTGCAGCTTTTAACTTAGAAAATTTTTAGCAGAACACCCCTACGCGCGTAGGCGCACCTGGCGCGTGCGCGCCGTTCTTCCAGAAAGCACCATCCACGCGTGCGCGTGGTGTGCGTGGGCGCGTCGATGCGCTGTACCAAATGCCCAGCTATTTTCCAGAGAGTTGTGCCAGGGTCGTGCCAGTTTTGTGCCTGGGCGCAAGAGCATCCACGCGTACGCGTGGCTGACGCTTGCGCGCCGTTTGGATATTTTTCAACCCGCGCGTTCGCGCGTATGACGCTTGCGCGTCGATGAGTTTTTGGCCATCCACGCGTGCGCGTGGAGTGCGCGTACGCGTGGCCCTATTTTCATGCCAAAGTTGATTTTTGAGTTTTTAAAGCCAAGCCTCATACTTTTAAGCCTCCGATCTCACCCCTTATGTATCAAATCATTATGGTATGCCTAGCAATGAGGAAGGAGCTAGGGGATGTGGTAACTTGCGAGTGAAGCAAGGGAAAAGGTTATGATCAATGATGATCAGATATGATTATATGAGATATGGAGGATGGCGGTGGAAGTACCGTGTATGCCATGAGCTGAAGGGCTATATTTATTAATAAATGGTTGGTTCTTGATTGGACCATGAGCCGGATGGCTGAGTTCTTGCCAGATACGGCAGAGCCATGTTGATAAATTGGCTAGTTCTGGATTGAACTGTGAGCCGGGTGGTTGAGTTATTGCCGAGTTACGGCAAAGCCATTATGGATTATGGCTGAGTATAAAGGCATATATGATAAATTAACGAATATGATAAATGAATAATACGATTTATCTTTTGTTGTCGAAACGTGAGTGATACGTCTTCGCGATTTTATTTCTACTCTTTTCAGGCTTCTCGATTAATACTCTTTTCGAAATTACCTATATTTATATATTAAAAATCCACCTGAGAGTCGTACCACCGTAATATCATTGACTTATGACTCGAGCATAAGGATTTGAATATTAGGGTGTTACAAGATTAACCCAAAATCCCCAAAATACAACCCTAACTCTAATTCCTCTAACCCTAGCCGCCATTCCCCTTTTCCTTCTTCCTCATAGCACACACCCACACTAACGTACAACACACACACACCGGAGATAGAGAGAGTCTGGGGAGAGGATCACGCCCACCAGGGGAGGGCTGCTGCCACGCCGCCACCGTGCTCTGCCCTATCTCGCATAACCACTGTGGTCTTCATCGCATGCATCGCCGTTTGTAGAGCGCTACTGACCCGCCACCACCACTGTTGGGTCATCGTCGCGGTCGATTCCACCAAGAGGAGAGTCTCGCACGAGAGGGAGGTGACATCGAGAGAGAGAGCTGCGCGAAGAACAGGCGTTGTGTCCAGTAGTCGCCGCCACTACCGCAGTTTGGGGGTTGTGCCACCGAAGTTCTGTCGCCATCCATGGAGCCGCAGGTGTGCATCGCCATCGAGAGGGAGAGTGTCATGCTGAAGGAGAACCAGCCGGAGAGAGGGAGAGGCGTCGTGTTTGTTGTGAGCCGCCATTGTCACTCTCATCGCGACCTATCACTGCTGTTGTGAGCCTCTTCTTCTGCCGTTTGATGACAAGTCATCTTAGCCTAGTTTCACTAGCCTTTTTCTTTGTTTTTATTAGGTTTTATACACTTTCTTGCATTCTAAGTACGTAATTTGGAATGGAAATGCATGACTTCTTTGAATCAAACAACCACCATTTAATTGATGCTAAATCATGAGGTTTAGGCTAAATTTCATTGATTTTTTATGATTTATAAACCTTGTGAATTTGGTGATACTTTGATTAGTTGTTTTGATTAATTGTAGGTGAAGAAAAGAAGAAAAGAAGAAAGCGTGGCCTAAGAAGCGTGGCCCAAGGAAGAAAAAGTGTGGCCAAGGAAGGAAGAAGTGTGGCGCAACAATGAAGGAAAACCATATGAAAAATCAAGCTGGTTCAGCATAGACTTAATGAACCTATGTTTGGAACAGATTGGTCATTCATACTGTTAGGAAACTTTTATTTTCTTTTATAGGAAAAACTGTGTTTAGGATTTTTGGATACTTAATCACTGAGTTTGAAAAACAGTTTACCTACTAAATATCTTCTTATAACAAATTCTGAAAATCTGTGGTGAGACCATGTGGTTAGGTTCTCACCCCCTACAGACTTTTCTTTTCAGGAAACGGACGAAGAAGTTTATGAAGAGTAGTTGAGTTTAGCTTATACGATAGAAGATGTTTCTGTTTAGTTATCATTATTCTTCCCTCGCCATTAATATTATAACCTTTGCAAGAGGGATAGGAGTTTTGATATTTGAAAGTTTATGTATTGGTATGATGTATCTGTATATTATTTGTAAGTATTGTAAATTGTATTGAAAAGTATGGATGTATGTTTTGAAAATTCGGTTTAAGATTTTAACAGGCTTATATTTTAGTATTAAATATTTTAAGAGTCGTAATACCCGAGCTATCAGAGTGGCGCAGCCGGAAGCATGACATTTTGATAGTTAGGGTGTTACAACAAACAGAGATGTTAATTAATTAAAAGAATAAAATAGTTTAGTTAATTTAATTTGGAGAATTGTCATCGTTAATCAATTACTATGACATAGTAATAGTTAAAGAGTGTTTAGAGAAGATGTAGCTGTTGTCGATTTGAACGTAATTCTTAGGTAAGACAATTGAAGTGTCCAAAAGGAAATATACCTTTGTGCCGCCATTGATACAATAAAAAACCAAACCCGGATTACATTGTGAAACAATGCGGATATTGCTATGCTTAATTAAACTAAACAACTAATTAAAAACTAAACACACTCACAAGCTTGGATTAGCATTTCATACAATGAGTTTTAGTAGTAATATATACTCTTTTTATTTCCATTTATAGACATAGTGACTCATTTTGGTTTCAAAGGAAAATTTAGATTATTAGAAACTAGTGATCCATCCTTCATTACAATTTTACATAGATTTAAATGGTTGAAGTGATTTACCACCCAGGTAACTTTTTCATCACTCGTGTAATTAAGTAGTTTCTTTGGCTCAGTGTTCCCATATGCGATATATATATAGCAGAATGAACAAACTATAAAAAAAAAATCACAAGTAACATCATGGTCACCATCTTTAGTTTTTCCTATAAATCTTTATAAAATTCTAATTTCAATTTTAAATGTTCAACATTTCACTTACGTCCCAGGTTTAAAGTTCTAGTTTCAATTTTAAATATTCAACATTTTACTTACGTCCTAGGTTTTCTAAAAGCAAGACTGACTTAATTGTTTTCTTTCTTCTTTTCTCTTTGTTTTCTGATCTGAATAAGAATACTATTAACTTGAAAATCTTGAATAGAAATATTATTTATTTGATGTCCATACTCACTTTATTATTATTTGATTTCAGTAAAGATCATCATTCATCACTAGTTAATTTTTAGATATTTGAATTAAGAGGAAGATTGCTTGCTAATGTTGTGCCTAATTTGGGATAGTATCTTGCTAATATTAATTATCTTGTTATTTTGTTATATTTTCGTTGTTTAAATCTCAATTATAGGAACAAATTAAACTACTTATGACTCAAAATGAGAAAGATGAATTTGGACCATCCACAAATGATGCTATTGGCAAAGTGTTTGGGGAGGAGCATTTTGGTAGGGTGCGATGCATGGGAATGAGAGCAACACCTACTACTACTTTTAGAAATGCCAATCGTCATAGCCAGTTAGCTAATTCTTCAACTTCAATGTCTTCTACCAATTACTCCCAAGCTGATTTTAAACGTTTGGAGTCTAAATTTGATGGAACATTGACTGCAAAGACTTATTTCCTTTCTAAAGAAGGAAGAATTCCTGTTGAACTTACTATTATATTTGACCACGGAGCTCAGATAAATTACCTTTTCTTGTCGAATTTATGTTGCAATAATCACTTTGAAGATTATGATAAATAATAATTGTTATATTGAGCTAATGTTCTAACATTGTTAGTCTCGTATATTCTAACCTCACACCCCTACTCTTTTCAATTTGTTGTTGAAAATTTTGACATTTGAAAAGGTTAATGACTTTTTTAAAAGATTTTTTTCATTTGAATTATTGTTATAGTGCCATAAATGTGGGTTCTTTTTATGTTGACATTTTTTTTAAATTTATTTTAGGCTAATGATATTGAGAATGAAACTATTACACCAACAACAGGAAGAACATCATAAGGCGAAAGCAATGAAAATCGTGAAGACATTGTTTAGAGCTGATTTAAAGAATGATTAGTTGTTAAGTCTTGAACATTTTTTAGGGTATTATATTGCATTTTATTTACTAAACAAACTTATTCAGGTAGTGAACTCGTTAGTGGTGGTTGTGAATTTATTGAATTTTAACTTGTTTAATTTTTAGCATTAGATATATGAAGACAATGTTGATTAAGATATTATGCATTTTATTGTAATATAAAGAAGTTATTATTTATTACAATAGGTTATGAATTACATTTATATTTTAAATAATTTTATTAGTATTAAAATTTTTCTTATCTATTAATATCTTATAAAATAAAAAAGCATATATATGCATAATAAAAATATTATGGCAATTTTATTTGTGCAGTGCTTTTCAAATTGAGGTGGTTTACAACTCCCACTAATAGAAAAATAGTTTTTAGTCTACATAATTTGCAGGGGTTTAAAACCCCCCACAACCTCAAGCAATACTGCTATAAAATAAGGTGGTTGGATGCTTTAGGAAACCGACGCAATATACTAAAAACCGCCACAAATTGCGGAGGGCAAAAAATCCCCGCAATTTAAATTTGAAATAGCGTCGATTTTTTAAAAACTCCTATAACTAAATTGCAGGACACCTAACTCTGTCAATTTATGAAACCGCCGTTACGCAACTAGCGGGGTTAAAAACTGCCTCAAAACCAAAAAAATCCTCGCAAATTAGCGCCTTTTTTATAGTGTATGGAAGTAACTATTGACAAATAGTAGTCAATGATGACCATGACACTCAATTAAAAAAATACTCCAAAATGGATGTGTCTTTTGATATCAAATTCATAAACTTTGATTAAACAAATAAAAGAGGGTAAAATAGGAACAGAGCAAAGAGAAATACCAAATGCTTCTAAGCATGAAGGCATTAGTTGAGAAGAGAAATAAATTAGAAACTTAATGTGTCATTGTAGTTGTAAAAACAATCAGAATACTAAAAAATTATTATATAAAGTATCAGTGAGCTTTAGTAAATTAATAGTATTATAAATTAATTGTCAGAGATATAAAAATTATAAAAAGTGTATTATGACTAAAGGAGAATGATAACTAAAGGGGTTATCTAGTGTAGTTATTGAAAAGAAAATACTCAATAAAATTGAAATGTTGTATGTTAAAGTAGTATTCCTAATTGTATCTGTAAGGTTATAAAGCTAAAGTCAATCACAAATAAACATTTATTCATAATCACCCTTCATTATTATCAATCCTTAGACAATGACCCGGAGCAAGCGGGACGAACCACGACCCTTGCTACTACCCAGGTATCACAAATACACATTTATTCAAAACCCCATGATTAAACTCGTTTATCATAATCCTCCTTTCCCGTCTCATACCCGGAGCAAGTGGACAACGCCACTGCCTACTACCCGGGGTCGCACATCACATTTAAATATTTTTTCATTATTATCCATTTAACATATTCATTCATTAATCATGTATGCATTCATACTCAGCCATAAACAATAATGGCTTTGCCGTAACCCGGCAATAACTCAGCCATCTGGCTCATGGTCCAATCAAGAACGGGCCATTTATCAATAAATATAGCCCTCCGGCTCATGGCATACACGGTACTTCCACCGTCATCCTCCATATCTCATATAATTATCTTTGATCATTATTGATCATAACTTTTCCCCTTGCTTCACTCGCAAGTTACCACATCCCCTAGCTCATTGCTAGGCATATCAGAATGATTTAATACATAAGAGGTGAGATCGGAGGCTTAGAAGTATGAGATTTGGCTTTTAAAACTCAAAAATCAACTTTGGCATGAAAACAGGGCCACGCGTACGCGCACTCCACGCGCACGCGTGGATGGCCACAAAACTCATCGACGCGCAAGCGTCATACGCGCGGACGCACGGGTTGAAAAATAGTCAAACGACGCGCAAGCGTCAGCCACGCGTACGCGTGGGTGCTCTTGCGCCCCAGGCACAAAACTGGCACAACTCTGGCACAACTCTCGGGAAAATAGCTGGGCATTTGGTGCAGCGCATCGACGCGCCCGCGCACACCACGCGCATGCGTGGATAGTGCCTTCTTGAAGAACGACGCGTACGCGCCAAGTGCGCCTACGCGTGGAGGGTCATTCTGCTAAAAATATTCTAAGTTAAAAGCTGCAGAATTTACAGATTCAACCCCCAATCTTCCGACGGACATAACTTTCTCATTTTAAATCATTTTTCACCCGTTCTTCAAATGGCATGGACATCCCGGATCCAATTTCATTTCTAAATAGATTTAATCATTCTCCAAGCATATATCACAACATACATATCTCTAATGCATCATCATACCATCAAGGCATCAATAATCATAATCACATATATGATCACATAATATATCTCAACCGAACCAAACATACCTCATCTACATAATTTCACCCAAAATTACCAAATTCCGTACTTCAACTCCTCATACCTTATTATTCAATAACCAACCTAATTATTCATATATTCATTATCTGAAATTCATCCAATCACTTGTGCCATCATACAATGCACACATCGACTTACCTTTCTTACCTCTTTCCGGCTTCCGGCCCAAAATTCACGGCCTCCGGCCCAATTTTCACAATTTAAATGCATAAACCACAAATCAATACTCATTACCCAGTACATCAAATTCTCAATACACCAAGTATACAAGGTCACACAATTCTCAACCCAATCATTAATTCAAATTACATATCAACTATGCATATTAGCACCAACCATTTACACAATCCAAACTTAATCCTAGGGGCATCTAGCCTAGGAATTCTCATCACAACACACGGTACTTAAATGAAACTTAAACCGTACCTCTTGTAGCCAAACCAATTGAGCCTCTTCTTTGGAATTCTTCACCAACCTTAGCTCCAAGCCTTACCAAAGCTCCTCAAGCAATACCAATCTCCCAATTGTGCTCCAACATCACCAAATACACTAACATAACCAATGTCACATACATACATCAACCTAGGGCTCATAAAAATGACAAATCACAAGGGTTTGAGCACTTCTTACCTCAACCCATATGAAGTAGGGGGTAGAACCCACTTAGAATCCATGTTGGAGTATCCCTAAACATCCAAAATCACAAGATTTCAACACTAACTACCCAAAAACGTGTAACAGTGGGGAATTTCGAAAACTGGGTAGAGATGAATGAAATACTCACCACCAAACTTAGATAGAATTATAGAGGATGAGAAGAGCAACGCGTGGCCGCAAACGGCTCGTCAATCGGAGCTCTGTAGCTCAAGTTATGGTGGTTTGAAGATCAAAGAGAGTTAGGTTTTCTCTCTTCTCTTCTCTCTTCTCAAATCAGCGCCCCAACCCTTCTTTTTAGGGTAAAATGAGCTGAAATGCTCACAACTAATGTTTATATATGTTGGGTCTTGGGCCCACTTAGGCCCGGTTCACTTATTTTTGCCCATTGGCCCAATTTTGGGCCAAAACCTTTAAGATTAGCGCTCTAAATCGCACTTTAAATATTTCTACCTTCCCTAATTATAATTCCTCATTTCTTAATCTTATTTACCCATAATCAATTTCCTCAGTTGTAGTACCAGACAGATCTCAGCCGGTACTGCCGGTCAAAATTCCACTGCGCACTTTTACGCAGAAAACTATATTTTCTGACTCGGAAAAATTCACTGAATCCAAATATCGTATTTAAATTATCAAATTCCAATTGCCAAATCTTCCAACCATATTCGCTCCTATTTAACTTATTATTTGCTAAATTTTGGTTAGACCGGGTATTACAAATAGCTGGAAAGCATACTGAACATAAGCTTTATGGAAGACAAATTAGAATCAAAATGGATTAATTTAAAAGGATGTAAAATAGAGTAACTATGATGAAGAAGTTCTTAATTGTTGTTCATAATTATTTAATTGGAAATGGTATCTAAGTATAATGATTACACAAACTAACTTGATAATTTTAAAGGCAACTAAGCATAAATTGATATATTTAGTGCAACATGACATAGAAATAAACTACAAAGACATCATTCTTGTTTACTCATTTTTTATATAGGAACATGAAAATGATTATTTTTACACTATATTAACGTACATTGTTCTCTCATCATTTGAGTAAACAAAAAGTTCTAAAACACTTCCACTTCTAATGTCATTGTCCTCTCTAAATGCCTTCCACCCCGTGGTAATATTAACTTCTTGATATAAACTATCTTTTCTCCAGCGTAATCCCATCCTGTATCCATAACCAACAGTGTGCACCATACGAACTGCATCATGCTTTGATGACAATGCTTTCAATGCAAATTCAATGGGTAATACCTGCACAATGTTTTTTACTTTATGATTAGTTTTATGTGGGATACATTATGCTAATCAATAAAGTAAAAAATAAAATCTGTAATAACCAATGATGAAGAGCAAATGTCTTGGCCATTGATTCGACAAATAACTGATATCAGATATGGGAAATCATTTGGGATGGCATGTTTAAAATGAGATATATAAGGAGAATTATGTGGAAAGATAGATAGAGGTAGTGTGTTAATATTTGAAATTTGGTGGGAGATAAATTTAGAAAGTGAAACAAGAATGATTTTCTTAGCATGAATATGACTACATGGGACAGGTAATTTAATGAGTTGGGAAGCTGAGCTTTCATATCTAAGTGGATTGATGCTATCACCTTTAAGAAACTCATCATCGATTGGAATAGCATTGAGATAAAATGAATGCTTAGGCACTTTATCATGACCAGCGTAAGGTTGATGGATATAATTATCTGTCAAATTGAAAGATGTAGATAAATGGTCTGCTGCTATAATTTTGGGAGGGATAGCAGAAGAACATGATGGAGACTCCTTGTTGTATACTTTCTTCACTTTCTCATTCGTAGAGCTTATGTCAAACTGATCAATTTGCATTTTACCTTTGTAAAGTATATTGTCATCCAACAATAACTTAACTGAATGATAAATTGAGCACTTCTTATTCATATTGTGGTCGAACACCCTGATGATACGAAAGAAGTCTTTTGTGACATAAAACAACTTGATTGTGCCACCATGATTAATACCGTAAAAGTTGATATGGTTTTCTAAACCTTTAGTAATATGAGCAATCTTGTAACCTTTTAGAATCCTCATCTCAACATGATTGTGATTATCATCTGTTAAAATCATGGTGTTGCTAAGAAAATTCTTGAACTTACTATAGAATATAGAAGGAAGCTGATTATATTTCTACACGAAGAAAAAAAAAAGAATTTGTGAAACAAAATGAATAACATAAAAAATCTTGTGCTTAGTGTGTGTGTGTGTGTGTCTATATATATACACTAAAAGTATTAACATGGTGTTTGAATGAGAACTAATAAGAATGGAGTGTACCGAGGTAGGATGAATGTCCAAATAAAAAACTCGGTAATAATTTAATTTCATCGATGAATGCTGTTTAGAATCCATGAAATCTTAAATGTAAAAGAAGAAAATAAAAAACAAAAGTGATGAATAATTCTATGCATTATAAAGTTTGTTGTAGTAATCAGAATATATGCAAATTACACTGAAAATACTTAGTTAACTAACAAAGTAAGAAATAGCAGAAAGAACGACCTAAGTGGATAAGAAATATAAGTTTAGTGGTTAATTTTTTGGTATGACATCTTATTTGGATGACAACATGAGGTATAAAATAGACTAATGGGTGGATGAAGATTAGATGGTGTGGTGGAGATGGTCTTGAACTAAACAGACTTTTGGACTACCTCCAATTTGAAAAAAAAAAAATGAAAAGAAAATAGATTTAAAAAAATTAAAAATTATAATTCATATTATATACTAGAATAGACCTCATCATTGTAATGCATATATAACGGAAAAAATAAAGGAGCAGAGTAGTAAATGTAAAATAGGCAATAGGATCGATTTCCTAAGTATATTAGATGAGAAGTTTTTGAATAAACAATTAGTTTACTCAAATTGGTTTTAGAGGTAGTTTTATTGATATGTACACCACAATATTAAATGATACACAATTCATGCAGAAGCTAAGTAAAGCGATTGTGAAAGGATTTTTGTCTAAGAAAAATTCAGAGCATAAAAAGGTAAATGACATAATGGATTTGTCAGAAGAGACTTCCAAAGGAAGGATGTAATGTAGATATCATTATAATAATAAAAAGTCATAATATCATCCTAACATTATCTTGGTAAGGTATAAATTTCATAAAATATTTAATTAATATATATTTATATCAAAAAAACCAGTGGCAATGTCTTAAATCATTTTAGCATAATGAAATAAAGAAACTGAACAAAAATGGGATATATTCGCATTAAATGATCAAAACTGAAAATTATATAAATGTATATAGGGATAACTAGGGGCTATAAAAATTAAATTATATAGTAATTGAAGACTAATACCACAATGTGTGTTTCTTCTACATTTCTTATAACTCATTAAAAAAAAAAAACCAGTGGGAGAACTACCACAATGTAAAGATGGCCACACAATTAATGGATGAGAAAAAGATTTTCAAATTTGGTAATTATTAAAATTTTTGAGAATGAACAGCTAATATACAATTTATAATGTTCTGTTATAATAAACTAAACATGTTTAATTTGGAAATAGTGTTGATCTAATACGAAGTACTGATAGATAAATAAACTTTTAGCAGCAAATAAGACTACTGAAATAACTTTGATTGTACAACTATAATATTTATAGTAATAATGAACCTAGATATTATGCTTTAATAATAAAAAATATAAATAAGCATAATGTAATTATAACTGTTATCATAAAAGTGTACTTGTATTGTTTTGATGGTATGTATATAATATAGAATATATTTTAGTTTTTTCGAAAGAACAAAATAAGAATTTACTTATATAGAGTTCTCACCGAAATCCATTAATTGAATATTAACTCATCTTTATGCAAAATTTTGCATATGAAGTAGTGTTAGCAACATTATGTTTTAATTGTGCGGATGTATCACCACATATAAATTAAAAGCCTAAATAAAATTAAGTGAATTGGGTTATATATATATATATATAGACGAAACAACACGGTTAAGATTAAGTAAATATTACATACTAAGTTATTGATGGTGAACAAACTTAAAGTTCTTGCTAATACAATATTTTAAAATAGAGGAGATTAACAGTGAAATATAAATCTTTACAAACTCAATCTTGAAGTACATTACAACTTCATCACCTAAAACACACCAAAAATAATAATAATACCCTTCTTGTAACCATTAACCTTAGCAATTTCTCTCCAAACCCTTGTCAAGAACCATTTGATCCTTCTTGATATGTGCTAGTGGAAAGTCATTTGAACACCAATAGTATTATGCATCTCGATTAGGATAGAATCAGGTCAGCTTGGAAATGCCTTTCTAGCAAACTTGGTGGGAATCATTTGGTATATATATATATATATCTAAAATAACAATTAATATCATTTCAAACTCTCTAATATATAATAAATAGATCTTGTTAAGAGGACAATTTACTTACCACATAACTATTGGTAGATTGGTTGAGAGAAAAAACCTTACAGCATGTTTTATAAAACCGTTTGCAGAGAAGTTTATATTGTTTGTAAAAAACTCTAATATAATAAAATCTTTTTTACACCCAACTTGGTTCATAACGGGAGGTAAAAAACATGGTGTGTTAGAAACACACACAAAACCTTTGAGTTTGTTATAGACTGGATCAGAACAAATAAAAGATGGTGAATGACCAGTATTGCAATGAGCGGTATTGGCTAAAGTTGAAGAAAAGATGTGATGATTTGAATAATGGTAATTTTGTGAACAATTAGAAAAATTAGTTGAGTTAACAGCGAAAAATTCTTATTTTTTGTGGGTTTCAGACTCTGATGAAAATGTATTTGTATTAAGTGATGGAGTGAAACAATTTTCTGAACTTGAACCATTGTGACATGGAAGGGCATGATTCGTATAAGAAGGATAATACTTAATATGATGATGGGATTCAGTTTTATCAGTGGATGGCCTAATATTAGCATAACTGCATAAGGATAGCTATTTAGATTATTTATATATATTGGTAGTTTAGGTTGGAGAAATAGTTTTATTGGATACTTTGGAAAATCCAAAGATCTCATTATAGGATCCTTCACCTTGAGGATGACAAAAATGTTTTCTCTAACATATAGAACATTCAACCAACCACCATCTATAAGGCCATATAAATTAACCAAATTATCAAAACCTTTAAGTATATAACCACATGAGTGACCTCTGGTGATTGTTACTTGAATTTTATTTTAGTGGATATCAACAAAAAACATTATTTGACCTAGTAAATCCTTGTACTTTTTGTAAACAAACTTATGGAAACTCATGAAGTGCCTGCAAGAAATAAACAAGAACTTAAACACCATATTTAAATAAAAAGGCTAACCAACAACTCATTGCATAATTAATGCTACTATGAATATGTGAAGTTATTTTATAAAAACAATTGACCATTGAAGGATCAATTTGTAAGTAAAATAGTCGATCATGTTGAAAGTCCTCAAGCAAGTACAAATTATATTTGACAGTTGAAAAAATAAACAACTGTGTTAATAACAAATTAAGACGGGAAGAAACTTGTTGATCTATTACAAAAAAAATATTTACAAATTAAAGAAAGCATACTAGATTTCTTTGATATCACTTCCATGAAGTACTCCATGCTAAGAAATAAAGGTTGGGAGAAGCAATATGGACTTGAGGTATTTATAGAAAATGACTATTAGCATTTAATTAAAAGCTAATGTAACTGAAGTCTATTCTTAAAAGGTGAGAATGGTCAGCTTCAATTAAAAATTGGCAGCTGTGGAGAGTACAAAAAAAAAAAAAAAACATAAAACTGGCATGTTATGTAAGTAAAAATATAACATATAAAGTGTTTGAATTCTGACAACATTGGGAACATACATTTGTTATTAACAAACAGGATTTAAAATCACATAGACAAATCCTTATAATTAAAATTTGTTATCCATATAAAATTGTTATTGAACTATACCAAATAGATAACTGCTTTTGTTTAATGGAAAATAATGCTTCAGTTAATCTTATTAAAAGACCTATATAGCAGTGTTTGAGTAAACTTGTGGTGTTTGTATGAACTATATACTGAGATACACTAAATATACCCTTTACTAACTAAAAAAAATAAAGAATTGTATTGAAAAATAATATTGCTTGTTGAACTAATTATTATAAATTGATGAAAAGTATTAATGTATCAGTCAATCTTATTAAAAGACCATTATAGCAGTGTTTGAGTAAACTTGTGGTGTTTATATGAACTATATACTGAGATACAACAAATATAGTCATTACTAACTAAAAAAAAAGAGTTGTATTAAAAAATAATATTGCTTGTTGAACTAATTATTATAAATCGATGAAAAGTATTAACTAACACGTTGAAAGGCAAAAAAAGAATTGACATGGTTAAAAAAATATTAATTTGTTTGGTGGAATTGATATTAGATATTTTGTAGTAACTCAGAATTGAGCTAGAATTTAATAAAACAAAACATGTGAACCATATATGCATATTTACTAATACATTGAGACATAGCTGACATGACAAGTAGACAAGATAATAATTTATCACCAATAGCTACATACTGATAGACATTGATAAGGAAACAAAGACAACAACGACATAGCTATATACAGTATAACCATTACTTATTTAATAGAAAGACCATATTGTTTAAACATAACAACATGAAAATAAGAGGAACATAAACAACAACAATAAGTTGAACATAATTCAACCATTAATGATTGAATCCAAAGACATTCATGCTTAAACATAACTGAATACAAAGTAGCATGTTCTTTTCCGGATGCACAGTCAGAGAGCTCGGATATCTTGCATGTTTTGGAAGATGAACCTGTCCCAGAATCTAAAAAAACATCTAGGAGCTTCTTGGACTAACCCGTGGCTATAAGAGTCCTTTTAGGTGTGACAAAACCATCATTGTCATCAGAAGCAATAATTTCACATGATTGAGAGCTTATTTCCTACATGATTCAGTAAATTTTTTGATAAATTGGATTAAAAGAAATTGATTATACAAAATGGCAAGTATGTACAAATTTCATAAAATAAATATATAATATTATAAATAAAAAA
>NC_029791.2:17757863-17758060 GCF_000816755.2 Arachis ipaensis | reverse complement strand
CATAAGCAAAACCATCACCAGTTGTTCTGCCTCAGCAGTTCTATATCAATACATCATCATGCAATCGCATCATCAATTCATTCCATCAAGAACAGCCCTCACACCCACTGACACCAGAATGAGGGGCCTCTCAGTTGTACAAACACAAGCAATACAGGCAAGTAATACACAAACATGATACAAGTAGAACAAGTAGC
>NC_029791.2:17749155-17757653 GCF_000816755.2 Arachis ipaensis | reverse complement strand
TGGGAGTTACCTTTGAAGTATCTGTAGATTCAATTTGCATACTTAAAATTTAAGAGACATCAACTGGCATATTCTCCTATGAATTTATATACATGTTAAAATGACTAATTCTTTATTATTGAAATATATATAACAATATATGATTTATGAATAAGAACTTACATCATATATCTTGTACTTAGCTGCTAGAGTGTACACGGCCCGGTCTGGCCCGAAGACCCGGCCCAGGCCCGAAGGATTTTGGATGGCAAAGGGTCGGACCCGAAGTGACCCGGGGAGGACCCGGGGAAAAACAATGAAACCAAGAAAGGATGTGAAGCCGGGACCGGGCCATGGCTCGGGTCACCTGGACCTGGCCTGGTGGCCCGGCCATATATACAAAACACATTTACAGATTGCAAATTAGGGGACATTCAGTGATTCAGTCCATTCTCCATCCATTCACTACCTCCCTCAGCAGCTCAGCGACTGAGGCTCACTCCCACACCCCCAGTTCCCAGTCCCCACTCCCCACTCCGGCACCGGCAGTCCCCACTCCCCACGGTACAAGCTGATCTGGTGACCCCTGACCTCATCTTCTCTCCCCACGAGCCTCTCCCAGTATCACAGCACGCAGCCACGCACCACGCAGTTGCCCACTCCTCTCATTCTCGTCTCTTCTCAACCTTCCTTGTTTCACCCCAGTCACCGGCGAAGCTCTTTGTTCGACTGACGACGGTGACGACCTACGGTGCTGCCCTGCTTCTCGGTGATGTGAAGCTTTTGTACTTGGCCTGGTCGTCCTCTTCTCTATTACTGCCCCGCCGTTGCTCTGCTCTGCTAGTCCTGCTCCTTCTACTCCGCTCTCTTCTCCGGTCTTCTTCTCAGGTCTTCTTCTCAGGTAAGTAATTAATTTTATTAATTAAATTTATTATTTCATTAATATTCTGATTAAGGATTAGGGTTTTTGATAAACAGAATTTGTGAATTTAGGATGTGGGTGTTGATTTTCATTATTAGAACTCTGATTAGGCGTGGGTGTTGATGTGTATTTAGCTGATTTTTGTCTAAATTGTTGTTAATTACTAATGTGTTTAGTGAATAGTGATTACTTGTTCTATACTTCTGTGTTTACTGATTTTTTACTGATTCGGTGTGGGTGTTGATGTGTGTTAAATGATTTTTTTAGCTGATTTTTGTTTTGAGTTGATCTTGATTACTGATGACTGATGTATTTACTAATTATTTGTTCTGTGTTTACTAATTTTTTTACTGATTACTTGTTTCATGTTAGGGATTTGGTTAATATAATTCTTGACTTCCTATTAGTGTTTTGTTCTTTCTATTAGTATTTTGTTCTGATTTTGTGTATTGATTTGGATTAAGGATTTGGTTAATATAATTCCTGACTTCCTGATTTCCTATTAGTGTTTTGTTCTTTCTATTAGTGTTTTGTTCTTCTTATTAGTGTTTTATTCTGATTTTGTGTATTGATTTGGATTAGAAATTTGGTTAATTCCTGACTTTCTGTTAGTGTTTTTTTCAACCTATTATTAGTGTTTTATTCTTCCTGTTGTTGGATACAAATAAACAATGTATTGGTTGACTGAAAAGTTAGGTGTTCACTGTGTGTATTTGTCTTGTTTTCAAAACTTTTCTATATCAATTTAATTGAATATGTCAAGGTACTATTAACCTCTAATGAAGATGCATATGATTTTTTACCTTAAAATTAGAAGAAATTTCTAATTAAGTCTTGACTTTGTTAGTTTAGGGTACAAACAATGAGAGGAGGAGACAATTGTGTTCCTCCACCAACCATCGAAGAGGACAAAGCAATAGAAATTGAAGCTGAAAATGTTGCTGTTTCTACTTCTGCTATTGAAGCTGAAAATCCTAGTGCTCCTACTCCTGCTAGTAATGCACCACAAGTAGATGAAGAAAATAAAGATGCAAACAATGAAGATCCAGAAGTTGTTCGTAAAGGAAAAAAATCATATGTTTGGCAGCATTTCACTGTACTTTCGTTGATTGAGACAAAGGGATAGCATCAGGCTAAATGTCATCATTGCCAGAAAAAATACAGTTGTCACCCAACTAAACATGGCACGAATTCTCTAAATAAGCACTTGAAGAGTGCTCATAAGTGGATATTTACTAAAGTGGGGAAGCAGGGGACACTTCATGGTTATATGCCTAAAATTGATGAAGAAGGGGAACTATACAAAGCTTTTAAGGGTTATAGCTTGGAAGATTGTAAGAAGTCTGTAGCTGAGTTTGTTGTACTTGATGAAATGCCGTTTAAAGTTGTTGAGGGGATTGGGTTTCGCAAAATGTTAAATCGATTTGAGCCAAGATTTACAGTCCCATCTAGGGTGACGGTCTCAAGAGATTGCTTTCAACTTTATTTAGATGAGAAGAAAAAGCTAAAAGAATGGTTGGCAAATTCATGTGCTCGGGTTTGCTTAACAACAGATTGTTGGACATCAAATTAGAATTATAGTTATATGAGCTTGACTGCACATTTTGTTGATGAAGAATGGAAGTTACAAAAGAGAATTATAAATTTCTGCCAGATTGAGAACCACAAGGGTAATACAGTAGGAAGAGAAATTGAGAAATGCTTGAGAGAGTGGGAAATTGAAAAAGTCTTCACAATCACAGTGGATAATGCAACTTTGAATGATGGAGCTATTACTTACCTTCAAAGGAAATTAGGTGCAAGAGGTGGGTTGGTGTGTGGAGGAAAGTATATGCATGTGAGATGTTACGCTCATGTTCTGAATTTGATAGTGAATGAAGGAATTAAGGAGCAACAAACTTCAATTGAAAGCATTAGAAATGCTGTCAGGTATGTTAGGTCCTCTCCTCAACGGACTAAAAAATTTAAAGACTGCATTGAGGCTGAGTTGGTTGAATCTAAAAGTCTTGTGTGCTTGGATGTTCCAACTAGGTGAAATTCTACCTATCTAATGTTGAAACATGCTGAGAAATTTGAAAAAGCTTTTGATAGACTTTTTGATCAAGAACCTGATTTTCTTAGATGGTTTGGAGAGGATAGTGGGGGAAAAAGGAAAGTTGGTCCACCTACACCACTTGATTGGCAACATGCTAGATTATTCATTGAGTTTTTGAGAATCTTTTATGAAATAACTTTGAGTTTCTCTTCTTCTTTACATGTTACATCAAACAAATATTTTCATAAAATTGCATCTATTGCTTCTCAATTAACATCTTGGAGCCAAAGTCATTCTGACTTGTTAGGGTCTATGGCATATTCTATGAAGAATAAATATCATAAATATTGGGGACCTGTTGACAAATTTAACCTGTTGTTACTTGTTGCTGTTGTATTGGATCCTCGTTATAAATTAGATTATCTCTGTTGGTGTTTGGAGGATGTTTATGACAAGGAAATGTCTACTAATATGACTGGTTTTGTTAAATTAACATTAGAGACTTTATATAAGTTTTATGAAAAGGAGGTTGTAGATGATAAAGGAAGGGAGGATGGTGGAAGTTCATCTAGAGATGTCTTGGATGATAATACTAAAGTCTCAACTAGTGCTAAGGGAGTTTTTGAAAATAGAGTGAATATGTGGAAAAAGCAAAAAAGAGAGAAGGCTAATGCAGATAGCAAGTCAGATGTGGAGAGATATCTGGCCGAGGATACTGTAGAAGATGAGAATTTTGATATATTGGCTTGGTGGAAAGTGAATGCTTCAAAATACAGAGTTCTTTCTCTCATAGCCCGTGACGTCTTAGATATTCCGGTCTCAACCGTTGCTTCTGAATCATGTTTTAGCACTGGTGGACGTGTGCTTGATGTCTTCTGCAGCTCTTTGTCACCATTAATGGCTGAAGCTTTGATATGCACTCAAAGTTGGTTGTGCCCTTCGAAACAAGAAGTTGGAGATCAAGAGTTTGATCAATTTGATAGTAGTCAGAAAATTGTTGAAGGTACATTTATAATATTTTTATTATTGTGACTTAATTATTTGAATCAATAATCTCTTATATGAAAATGAATAATTTTATATATTTTGTAATTTGTATTTTGTAGGTTTTACTAATGCATCCATATCACAAGGAACAAGTTGACAACATTAATAGCAATTGATGGATGACTATTCTTCTGTGGTTAATGTGGTGTTATAAAGACTATGAGTTAAAGTTCTATGTTTAGGAAGAACAAGACTTTTGTGTAATGTTTTGTGTTATTTGTTTGTGACTTAACTATTTAGTATTATGAGATAATATTAGTATTGATTGTGGTTATGTTTTAATTTTAGATAATGGTTGGTTCTTGTTATAATTTTTTAAGTGAATTTTACTATGTGAATTGTGAAATAATGGTTGGAGATTAGGTGAATTTTATATGCTAAAGACCCAGTTTTCACCCGGTTTTTACCCGGTTGTCACCCGGCCCGAAGATGCATAGGTTTCATCGGGTCTAGGGTCGGGTTAGGGTCTAAAAATTAGGCCCGGTCTATATTTCAGGCCGGGTCTGGGTCAGGCCAAACTCGGTGTGGCCCGGCCCATGTACACCCCTACTTAGCTGCAATGGAGGACATCAATGATTTGTCCTCGTTCAATTTCAATACAGTTATCTTGCAAGGTTGGAATGTATTAATGTTATCTAGCTTCACAGATACCTTAAACACAAATTTTCTGTGCTTAAATGAGTTGATCTCAACTGGAAACACATCTTTGTTAACACCCTGGTCAAAATTAAAAGAAAGGTATATAGCATAAAATGAGTTAAAGGTAGAAGACTAAATTAATGCATGCATATATATCTAATAAAATAAATTAATATTTGATAACTATATATAGATATATGTAAAATTGTTAAAAAAAATAAATTATTTAACATGCTACCCGTGAAATTTATGAAAGGATCAAATGCAGTAATTTTCAAAAATTTAGAGGCTTCCTTATCATAAACAATAAACAAGGCAAAATCTGTATCATGGGACACTCTAAGATGGATACAAAACTTGAAAATTTAAATAAATGTGATGAGAATACATGAAATATATAACAATAACATTAAAGTACATATAAAGTAAGTAGAATAATACCTAAGTACATGAGTGTTGGGATAAATATCACATGATGAGCAATAATAAGAACTTTCATCTTCTTTCAATGAATGAAAACACATCTTACAATCCTTGTACCACCATCCAAATTTGGTTTCGATTGAAATTACAGTAGTAACATAAGTACCAAACTATTTAACAAAATAAAATAAATTATATCTCTAAATGTGAAGGTTGTGGTAGGCTTAGAGAAGGGGGTTGAATCTATGCCTTCCTTTTCAGTTGCTGTTATTACCCTTTTAAAACAAACTTTCAATTCAGGTTCTGATTGAACTCAGCAACGAAAATTTATGAGACAATTTATTTTTGTCTCATGAATATCAGAAAACAGAACTCAGCAAAGAAGAGAAAAGCTAACACCAGCATGTATCCTGGTTCGGTTGCCTTGTGCTATGCAACCTACATCTAGTCTCCTCCACAACAATGGAAGAATTTCACTATAGTTAACAGTATTACATACACCAATTTCACAGGATTGACCCAATCCTTTCACACTCAAGTTCTAACCTAACTTGACATTGGCTATGCAAATACCTAACTAATCACTCTTAGTGCTAACCCAACTAAGAAAGGGATACCTTACAGGTACAAGATACAAGACACTTAACCAACCTAAAGAAATCAGAAAATAACTCTAGGCTTTTCTCTCAAGTGTTTCTCTCAGCCTTTTTCCACTCATGGCTTTTTCTTAAGCTTTCTCACAATGCCTTTTCTCACAAGAAATTACAGAAAGATAAACTTAGAAAAGTACATTACAATCAGTAAAACATGAAGGAGATTGATTTTATCAACAGCCTCTGTGCTATGCGAAAAACCAGATTGGCAAGCCTCTGATTCAGTTCTTCATACTGGCGGAATGCACCTTTTATTAGGTTACACTATCCAGTTAGTTGAACTTCTTCAAAGAGCTCTCTCAGAACAAAACCTCTATTCACTGGTTTTCTCTCCTTACTTCTGAATGAGCACAAAGTCTTCTTTTATCTCCTTGCATGTTGCTTGGTTCTTCCTCCAAGGTCAACATCTTGAGCCTTGAGCTTCACCAACCCACAGAGTCACTTTTTCTCCTTAATCCCAGAGTAGAAACTTTCCTTCTAACTTCCTCATCTTGACCGAAAGCCATAAAGAAGTAACCATAGAAATCTTCCCATGGTCAACTTAATCTTATCCCTTGAAAACCAACTTGGTCCCCAAGTCATGTTTAAGACCGTGGATATACAGCAGGGAAGAGCAGAAACTATCTTTTCTTTGTATCCCATTTCGGATAGAGCAGAGAGTTGGGAAGAAGAGAAGAAGATCTGATGCATGCAAGAGGAAATGGGTTACCTTTAACCTAAGCTTGATTTGGTTTGGATTTTCTGATTAGACTTCTGTGTTTCAAGCTTAATCCTTCTCTCTCTTGCTTCTTTGGTGACTAGCTTAGGGAAGAAGCTCTTTCTCTCTTTCTTACTTTTCTGAATTTTTGACCAACTCACAGAGGTGAACGTTGCACATTGAAAGAGTGAAGACTTCAATCTTACAAGAGAAGCTTTGTGGGATGGATACGGGCTTGGATTGGATTTCCATTAAGCAACCCGTTTTGATTTCTTTGGCTTTTTTCTTTTGGGCTTCGCTTGAATTACTAACCCCCCAGCCTTGTTGTTTTATTTTATTCCAATTGGGCTGCTTGAATTAAATTATGGCCTGCAACACATAATAAATAATTAGTAATATGCAATTATAATTAATCCGTACTAATTATTTATTTACCAAAAATAATGTTTGTCATCACTAATTAATTTAGTTAATTTCTTAACTCAACAAAATGTAATGATTGTATAATTAACTAAAATTATATAATTAAATTATGCCTTAGCAATATCTTTCAGCTCACATATAGGCCTATATTGCATTAGACGTAGAAAATTCTCCTCCAGAGAGTAAGAAAAAAGGATATAATTTGAGATAGTTTGTTTGATGGATTGTCAAAGTCCATTATAATACTAATTAACGGACATGTATTAGTTGTAACATATTTTGGAATATAAAAGATGAAAATATTAATACTAAAATTGAAGTTGAGATGACACCTTTGTCTAAAGTCTTTAACCTCTTGAAAATCAGCATTGATCTGTAGAGTAGTATTATAATTGGTGTTCGAGATACCCATCGAACCTATATAAATGAAATCAATCGGTGAAATGGAAAATTTTAACTATAGAGTAGTATTATAATTGCATGTGTTGCACCAATTGATTTGCAAATTCTTCCCAAAGAGTGCATCGAGTCTTTCCCTTACCTCTGTATAAATTTAACAAAATAAAGACACAATTTCAAAATTATTATAAGAAACTGTTATAACGGTATAAGCGATAATGATAATGAAATAAGTTTTTTCAATTAGATTGGTTACTGGATGTCATCAAGTTCGAGTACGATGTAGATTGATTTCTTGCCATTTTTTGTGAACTCAATTATATCTCCCTTATTGTAACACCCTAACTACCAAAGCTCACGCTTCCGGCTGCGCGACTCTGATAGCTCGGACATTACGACGACACTTATACTAATTAATACTAAAATATGAGCCTGTTTAAAACTTTAACCGCAATACCGCTCCCAAAAATACTTTCGCTTGATAACGTACATCCATAAATACCATACAACTTACAAAAATTCATAAAGAGTACATCCATATATATACATAAATATATATAAATAATATTACAAACATAATCCAATACAATTCCTATCCCTCTTAAATAAAAGTAAAGTCGGAAATCTTTTCTGAAAGAGGAACCATTCAATTCTCAAAACTCAAAAGCCCTTTCAAAAAGGTTTATTTATACTGAACCAAAATAGCCTTTCATACCCTTCCAAATCGGAAACACGAACAAAACCAACCATCGGTCCACCTCATTTCAACCACGGCCCTAGGCCCAAACAATCCAACCATCAACCAATCACCACAATCCAACAGAGTCCCAGTAGCAAACACAAATAGGAAGATGCAAGCACAAACAAACAGTTATTGCAAGTAGAACAATTAGCAATTAATCACATAGGCAAACCAAGTATAATATGCACATCCACACAATGTCACATAGATGCATATGATGCATGCCTGTCCCTAGTGGCTGATGATATCATCTGTCGGTTATAGAGCCAACCCGACAAGTCCTGGTAGCTAACCATTGGACTGTCCCTCTGTCGCGCATCCCCAACTCGAGTTATACTCATCATAAATTTGATCATAATCATGATCCATATCCATCACCTTCACTGGTGAATATTTACGGGGGCGAGCTCATCCGGGGCTTTCACAGTGCCCGGCCACACTTACGACATAGGGTCAACAGAGTATCAAGTCTCAACCTGGAGCACGTGGTGGCTAGCCAATGCTACTACCCAGGGAAACTCGTATCTCAGATAGTGGAA
>NC_029791.2:17743885-17748130 GCF_000816755.2 Arachis ipaensis | reverse complement strand
TTTTGGGAACATTCAAAATCACCCATCCAACAATGGGATTTTATAACAAAAGTTTCTCGGCAGAGTCTCAAGTCTTTAGGGAAGGTCAACTTATATCAATTCCTTAAAATTCATTGAAACTCTTAAAATCATAGATTCTCGGTTCAAGTAAATAAAACTGAATTTATTATGAAACCGACCATACAAAATCTCAAGTTCCAACCCGGTCCAAAAATCAACTCATTTGAAACGGAACCGGTTCATTTGAATCAAACCACTTCAGGTTTCTTTTTGGAACCCATTTTTCTAACTCTTCCAAAATGCCTGAAACTTGATTACTCAATCAAAAGTCTAGATTCCTTTAAAATCACTAAAAGCTCCTTTTAATATTGAAATCAATATTAGAGCATCATTCTTTCCTTCAGTGATTCAAACGGTAAAAATAGTTCCTTTCTAAATAAGCCGAACTCAACGCATAAAGTTCATTAAATAAATTAAGGTTGAAAACATAAATATTCTCTTAATAAATCAAATAATACAATTTCTCAAATCCAACCTTTTCTAAATAACTTTTCAAACAAGACTAGGATTTTGTAGAAATTTCGGCAGCACCTCCCCTAAAACTTGGACTTTTGCCACCCGGTTCGGGTCCCAACTAAACCGTTTCTCATTCCTTTTCAATAGCCCAAAATCAGAAATCAATTCAACAGCAAGCTAAATCCAACAGTCGCCTCAGTGGCATATCTCAAGGAAACTATTTCAGAAATCAACTCAATATCAACCAATTTAACTCATTTCTAAAGCTTTAAAGAATCGGTTCATCCACAAATCATTTATCAAAACCAAATCAGTGAAAGCAAACCAGGCTGAATTTCAAAGAGTATTCTATCTTTCACATCATCAAACAATTGACTCAATTCAAACCAATCCTCAACGGATTAAACTCATATTTCAAATCTTTAAAGAATCAACTTTAAAACATTACATTTCACAAAGCCGCACAACAATTCAGCCAAACCAACATCCATAATCATTCGAGTCAGTCAAATAATACATAAGGCAGATACAATCACCAAATACACAATATCTCACACCAGTATCCATATGTAATAATTCCAATACACAAAACATAGTTTTTGGAAAGCGCCCTACCTCAAAACGCAATTCCATAACCCAAACACGTCACAGGAACCTCCTCTCTTAAACCGAGATCACCAACAACGTAACCTTGGCTCCAAGCCACTCCCGCGGTAACCACAGCAACACTAATCACGACACATAACAATAGAAACTAAGTCTCATAGCAATTGATGCCGCAAAGCCTTAGTGTATGAAGCCAGAATAGTAACTAGAGAGCTTTCAAATCGAAAACGCTTACCGAATGAAGAAGGAACAGCTGAACCGAAATAGTGGCAGTTTCTGAACCGGTTCAACGGCAGCCAGGCAGCCACCTCAAGCGGCAGCGACGACAATTTTCGATCGCGCCAATTGAAAACAACACGCAGTGACTACGGAATTTTCGGGGTGACAGCGGCGGCTTCACTTTCCTGCGCGCTCTTTCTTCTCCGTTGGTGGCTGTGGGTCGCGCTCCCTTCATTTCACAGTTCTGTCTCCGATGCGGCGCAAGGATGATCGGCGACGACGGCCAGATCTCCAGCGACGGCACGAGGATGCACGGCGGTGGCTTCTGCAGCAGCTCCTCGCAAGCGCTCTCCCCCTTCTCTTCCATCGATGGTGACAATGGCGGCATTGGCGGAGAGGCGCGGCGGGGAACGCAGCGGGCTGAGCACGGCGGCGAGGCCCCCTTCGCTTTCCTCCGTTCAACAGTTAGAGATCGCCCCCCTCTCTTCTTCTCCCTCAAATTAATTTTTCTGCTTCTGTTTCTTCCCTTTTCATGGAAAGAGAGAAAGGGAACCGTGTGTTTTGTGGCTGCTGGGGCACGAGGGAGCAACGAGTTACTGGGTAGGTTTTTCAGGGTTAGGGTTTTTCTTTCAAAAATTAGGGTTAGGGGCATTCTAGTAATTTCGAATAAAAATATGGATATTATAGTAATTAGAAATAAATTCTAATCCATTAATAATAATATATAAAAATACTATTTGCTCATCAATTTCATAAATTATTTTCAATAAAATGTCCCCACCAAATAATTAGAAATAATATACTTATTTTTTTCATTTTCCAAAATAGAAATATCAATATTCTAAAATATTAATTATTTAGTCCAAAATCATATAAAAATCCTTTTTATTTCACAACTACCAACTATATGATTTAAATATAGAAAATAATCCAATAATTATAAAATTGGATAATAATCATAACTTATCTCAAATTCAGTAAATCAAAACTTGCTTTAATTTTCTTTAATAGAGAAATTCCCGAATTTAAAGCTACAGAAACACTGAATTTGAAATTAGCTAATGATAGCCCTTTTTCCAAAGGTTTTGGGTCTTACATTCTACCCATCTTATAAAAATTTTCGCCCTCGAAAATTGATACAAAACGAAAGAAATTTCATAACAGTTCACCCTTAAACACATTTAAGGAAGAAGCAAACATATCTCAAAATATAAACATATATATGGTTTTCAAATACTTGGATGGTCGTATGCATAAGGATACAAAGGTAGGGGTGGGATTGCAAAGCAAAAGTTACAAGATAGGCTCAATGCACAAGGTCATATAATCTCAAAGCTTTACAAAAACTTGAGGTACCAAATAGGATGCAAATCAAGATGGGCGTTCACAACGCAATGATGACATGGTTCAAACATGTGATAGTAAGGCAAGGCATTGAAGGGTATAAAACATGATGGGGTTAAAACGATGTGCTTATCATCCACACACTAATCTCATATCAACCTCAAGGCTTCAACTTTCTAACCTCATCAGGCACTTTTCAACCTCATAGCCAATCATAAGCCTAACACCTGCAAGCTCGTTTGCAAGGGACAAAACACCCACAACTCGTCATAACGTTACACACCTACCGCTTCACCTTCCATATACACATATCACGTCTTAAAGAACTAACGCATCGCGTTACGTATACGTCTACAAGTTGCACGTGATATCAAAATAATTCTCGAGTCTACTTAGAAGGATACAAGATTTAGAAAGGAGAGTCAAATGTCAAGGATAGCAATAATAGATTTGAGAGAATATATCCAATCCTAGATAACCAAGGATACTCAAGCAATGAAGTTTGCTAGAAATAAATCAATTGACAACTTCAAGGATAACCCTTAGATCAAAGAAGTTCAACAAGATCAATAGGAAGAAAACCAGCGCATCAATTTGGGACGAACTCAAGCTGAGTCGAGGAAGCATGAGGTTTACAGAAAAGAATATTTCAAACCTAAGACAAGGCTCACAGAATTCAAGAGCATAATTAAAAATACTTTCGAATACATTGTTCATAAAAGAATCGAAAATTTGTGGAAAATCACTTCGCAGTCTGAAAGAGAAGTTAAACAACAAACATTCTTCAAGAGAGTAGCCAAAAGCATAAATGTGGCTTTACTTCAATACAATTTCATGTTGAAGTAGACCATGTAGCGTTTTAAAAACAAAATACACACAAGTTTGGCTAAGAGCTAAAATATTTCCTCAAATATTTTAGAAAGATAGTTGGGTGCACAACCTAACCAAAAGCAGTTCATAAAAACTCGGAAATAATCAAATGCTTGTTCAAAATTCTCAAAATTCATATTCAAACAGTCGTGTATAACATTTATAGCAAGGACGAAAGAGGAAGTTAAACTCTTTTTAGAAAAGAAATTCCGAGGTAAAAATTTACTTGCAATCTGGTAAGGAAATAAGTGGTGCGTTACAAACAAACCGGTTTCCACTGAACAAGGAAGCTTTTCAAAACTTCATTTAAAATAGTGCATGCCAAATTTAAATTAACTTCGTCAAAATTGAACAATGGTTTCAATCTAAATCAAGCAACAGAAAATAAATCCCGTTTAAAACTTCTTACGAGAGAATTCAAAACTTCTTTAAAAAGTTCAAAACAAGACTCCAAAAGTGTTCTTGAAATCACCATCTCAGAAGAACATTCAAGAAGTTTAAGATGTACTAAAAAGGAGTCAAGCCATGCGAGAAAGGATCTTAAACCAAGATAGTTCAAACAAGATCCACTAGGCATGAAACATCAAACAAGCTTCCAATTGATTCAAAAGAATACAAAAGTCATAGGAAAATACAACCCAATCATTAGTAATTTTCCCAAGGATAAATCTTTGACTAAAAACTCTTGTA
>NC_029791.2:17743646-17743875 GCF_000816755.2 Arachis ipaensis | reverse complement strand
TTATCAATATCTCAGCATATATGCATTCATTCTCAGCCATGGATCAACATCCATCTTAGCCATCCGGCTCACGGTTCAATCTAGAACCAGCCAATATTGATAATCATACATAGCCATTCCGGCTCACGGTTCAATCCAGAACCAGCCAATATTCATAAATCATACACAGCCATTCCGGCCCACAACAAAACAGCACTTCCACCATTCAACATCATTAAATTCATAAAAT
>NC_029791.2:17739989-17743625 GCF_000816755.2 Arachis ipaensis | reverse complement strand
TTTTGTGCTAGTTTGGGCGTTCAACTCTGGTTTTGGATCCTTTTCTGGCGCTGGACGCCAGATTTGGGCAGAGAGCTGGCGTTGAACGCCAGTTTACATCGTCTATTCTTAGCCAAAGTATGGAATATTATATATTGCTGGAAAGCCCTGGATGTCTACTTTCCAACGCAATTAGAAGCACGCCATTTCGAGTTCTGTAGCTCCAGAAAATCCACTTTGAGTGCAGGGAGGTCAGAATCCAACAGCATCAGCAGTCCTTTTTCAACCTCTGAATCTGATTTCTGCTCAAGTCCCTCAATTTCAGCCAGAAAATACCTGAAATCACAGAAAAACACACAAAATCATAGTAAAGTCCAGAAATGTGAATTTAACATAAAATCTATTAAAAACATCCCTAAAAATAACTAGATTCTACTAAAAATATACTAAAAACAATGCCAAAAAGCGTATAAATTATCCGCTCATCACAAACACAAATAGGAAGATGCAAGCACAAACAAACAGTTATTGCAAGTAGAACAATTAGCAATTAATCACATAGGCAAACTAAGTATAATATGCACATCCACACAATGTCACATAGATGCATATGATGCATGCCTGTCCCTAACCGGTTCATTTGAATCAAACCACTTTCAGGTTTCTTTTTGGAACCCATTTTTCTAACTCTTCCAAAATGCCTCAAACTTGATTACTCAATCAAAAGTCTAGATTCCTTTAAAATCACTAAAAGCTCCTTTTAATATTGAAATCAATATTAGAGCATCATTCTTTTCTTCAGTGATTCAAACGGTAAAAATAGTTCCTTTCTAAATAAGCCGAACTCAACGCATAAAGTTCATTAAATAAATTAAGCTTGAAAACATAAATATTCTCTTAATAATCAAATAATACAATTTCTCAAATCCAACCTTTTCTAAATAACTTTTCAAACAAGACTAGGGTTTTGTAGAAATTTCGGCAGCACCTCCCCTAAAACTTGGACTTTTGCCACCCAGTTCGGGTCCCAACTAAACCGTTTCTCATTCCTTTTCAATAGCCCAAAACCAGAAATCAATTCAACAGCAAGCTAAATCCAACAGTCGCCTCAGTGGCATATCTCAAGGAAACTATTTCAGAAATCAACTCAATATCAACCAATTTAACTCATTTCTAAAGCTTTAAAGAATCGGTTCATCCACAAATCATTTATCAAAACCAAATCAGTGAAAGCAAACCAGGCTGAATTTCAAAGAGTATTCTATCTTTCACATCATCAAACAATTGACTCAATTCAAACCAATCCTCAACGGATTAAACTCATATTTCAAATCTTTAAAGAATCAACTTTAAAACATTACATTTCACAAAGCCGCACAACAATTCAGCCAAACCAGCATCCATAATCATTCGAGTCAGTCAAATAATACATAAGGCAGATACAATCACCAAATACACAATATCTCACACCAGTATCCATATGTAATAATTCCAATACACAAAACATAGTTTTTGGAAAGCGCCCCTACCTCAAAACGCAATTCCATAACCCAAACGCGTCACAGGAACCTCCTCTCTTAAACCGAGATCACCAACAACATAACCTTGGCTCCAAGCCACTCCCGCTCGAAGTGCAACAGCAACGGAGGTCAAGCGCGGCGGCGGCTCCACACGCGACGGTGACAGCGGCGGCTTCACTTTCCTGCGCGCTCTTTCTTCTCCGTTGGTGGCTGTGGGTCGCGCTCCCTTCATTTCACAGTTCTGTCTCCGATGCGGCGCAAGGATGATCGGCGACGACGGCCAGATCTCCAGCGACGGCACGAGGATGCACGGCGGTGGCTTCTGCAGCAGCTCCTCGCAAGCGCTCTCCCCCTTCTCCTCCATCGATGGTGACAATGGCGGCACTGGCGGCGAGGCGCGGCGGGGCACGCAGCGGGCTGAGCACGGCGGCGAGGCCCCCTTCGCTCTCCTCCGTTCAACAGTTAGAGATCGCCCCCCTCTCTTCTTCTCCCTCAAATTAATTTTTCTGCTTCTGTTTCTTCCCTTTTCATGGAAAGAGAGAAAGGGAACCGTGTGTTTTGTGGCTGCTGG
This sequence comes from Arachis ipaensis, assembly GCF_000816755.2. Classification (NCBI taxonomy): domain Eukaryota; kingdom Viridiplantae; phylum Streptophyta; class Magnoliopsida; order Fabales; family Fabaceae; genus Arachis; species Arachis ipaensis. The sequence goes on along the minus strand of NC_029791.2, from coordinate 17,741,555 downwards.
GGCACGAGGGAGCAACGGGTTACCGGGTAGGTTTTTCAGGGTTAGGGTTTTTCTTTCAAAAATTAGGGTTAGGGGCATTCTAGTAATTTCGAATAAAAATAGGGATATTATAGTAATTAGAAATAAATTCTAATCCATTAATAATAATATATAAAAATACTATTTGCTCATCAATTTCATAAATTATTTTCAATAAAATGTCCCCACCAAATAATTAGAAATAATATACTTATTTTTTTCATTTTCCAAAATAGAAATATCAATATTCTAAAATATTAATTATTTAGTCCAAAATCATATAAAAATCCTTTTCATTTCACAACTACTAACTATATGATTTAAATATAGAGAATAATCCAATAATTATAAAATTGGATAATAATCATAACTTATCTCAAATTCAGTAAATCAAAACTTGCTTTAATTTTCTTTAATAGAGAAATTCCCGAATTTAAAGCTACAGAAACACTGAATTTGAAATTAGCTAATGATAGCCCTTTTTCCAAAGGTTTTGGGTCTTACACTTATCAGTTAACAAATCAATGACGTCTTCAATATATAATTTAAGAAAAATGTGAGTAATAGTTAAAAGGTAAATATAATTTTAAAATATGAATAAAGAAAAAATAATTACCAATTAGGTGTGACTGAGGATTGTCACGACCAAGGATAATTTCATTAGGAGCAAAGTTAAATATATTATCAGAAAATTTACTGTCATCTAAAGGGCGGATCTGAGTTCCCTCTTAAAGTATATACGATGAGAATGGATAGTTGGTTAGTTTTTTTAATCATTCACAGCAAGTGAGAAATTTGATAAAGCAATTATTCTCCCCTATACAATGTCATTTTCAAATAACCTCCTCATAGGATTCTTAATGGAGCATTGGATGCCCAATAATGCACATTGTGAGTTGATTTATTTAGAGTAATACTAGGTAGTCAAAACATTATAGACGATAAATAAAAATACATGATCAATAATACTTTTACTTATAAGAGAGTGTGAATCACTCTCCAGACTTAATTAACACAATTAATTTCTTTTTATAAATATTTTCTCTCGTTTAATTACACTAAAAGTCAATTCTAAATTTAATGTGAATTAAAATCATCTCGATACGTTTTATAAAAAATAAAAATATCTTATATTTGATTAGTTTCTATTTATTAAAACCGTCCAAAATTATTAGTTTTTAAACTACAAAATAAAATAATAAATAATAAATTAACACCAATTCATTAATTATAGATATTATGTGTTTAAAATTATAGATTTTATACATATAAAATTATGGATGTTAAATTAGAAAATTTTAACAACTTCTACTATACAACTCATATTTTATATATAGACTATTAGAAAATAAAAAATAAAAAATAAAATATAAACAAAAATAAAAAATAAAATTTTAAAAGTAATTATTAACTCATTATATTAAAATCAATAAATAAGATGAATATTAAATATTAAATAAAAAATATTAAAATAATTAAAATCGTGATTTATTTGTGCACATATGAGATAATTTGAAAAATACAATAAGACGCATAGTTTAAAATTTA
>NC_029791.2:17729217-17739929 GCF_000816755.2 Arachis ipaensis | reverse complement strand
ATATGAGATAATAATTTGAAAAAATACAATAAAAAGACACATAGTTTAAAATTTGGTAATATTAGTTGTAAAAATTTATTAGTTATGGATATCATATGTATGAAATTATGAATGTTATGAATATGAAATTATGGATGTTATTAATATGAAATTATGGATGTTATGTGTATAAACTTATGGATGTTATGAGTAAAGTTGTCAATTGAATAAATTAATTTAAGTATTTGATATTTTTTTAATCCAATTATGATAAAATATGAAAACATTTGTGTGTTAAAAAATTCAGAATAAATCATTATTCCACTTTATAAAATATGAAACAAATATTACGTGAGACAATAAATTAGTAATTACAAAAGAAAAATTAATTAAAATTAATGACAATTAAAATTTAGATTACTCCAATATCTACAATATTATGTAAGTGCAGGGAAACAATAAGAAAAAAATCAATTAGTGGTTACAAAGAAAAATCAATTAACATTAATGACATTCAAAGTATATTATGATGATTAGTATTTAATGAAATAGTATATATGAAAATCAAATTATAAAAGGTCTCACTAATATAGTAATATATGATATATTACATCCTAATAGTTAGAGATATAATGTGATAAGAGATAAAAAATCAAAATATAAAAAAGTTATATAAATGAAGTCAAATTAGAAAATTTTGGGCTAGTTATGGCTGAATTATTTTGGTTCCCAAACTTTTTCCATTTATAATAATGAATCAAGTGTATGATAGGTTCATGGAGAAAAACAAATAATATACTATTACCAACATATCCATGACAATAAATTTCAGTATAGGCTTCTTGCACTACAAGAAATTACTAGAATGGCGACTGATTTTTCTTGAAAATCGGTCGCTAAAAAGCCTTAGTATAACATCCTAACTTTTGACACGTCATTACCAATGCCAACTGTTCAGGTGTTACTCGACGTGAGGACCTACTTAGCTCTAGACTCAGAATTTCGAAACAAAAATTAATAAAAGCCTTTATCGATTTAATCGTGAATAAACTATTTCTCGTGAAACGTCATATAGTTACTTGCAAGGACAATACTTAAAGTCATATTACCGAAAAGCACATGATAACAGAGTATATATACATATATACGTATATAAACATAAGTTAAGTTTGAGAATACATGCCAAGTATCAAAATAACGAGTATTACACCAAGTTATATTTATAGAGATAAAATTAAAGAAAAACAGTCCCAACCCTCATACGGGTTTCCTAAACTGGAACCGAACTACTAAGATGTCCTACCCCTCTAAAAGTATTACAAAAGCGAGGGAAATGTAATACTAAGATCACCAAAAAGAGTAAAAAGTCAGCTAGGTCGATCTCCGGAATGGTCTTTAGCTAGAGTGAATACGTATGACATGCCGGGGTCGAAATGTGGGCGATGTACCGAAACCCGAAACTCAACGGACTCGTCTGCCGAACCTATCTGGGGAGGGGAAAAAAGAAAGGAAAGAAGGGTGAGAACCTAGAGTTCTCAACAAGGTAAAAGGGAAACCTAGGGTCTTTGTCTCTAAGTTGTCGCGAAACAGAAAGAAAAGAAAAACAAACACAGAGACTTAAGGCACACACATGCATATAACAAGTAGATAGCATAGACAAAAAGGAAATAGCAGTAAATAATTCACAAGAAGTACATATATATGCACAAATAAGATGATGCATGCCTGTTCCTAGTGCAGGCCATGAGCTCATGCATCGGTTGTCTACCCACAACCCGACGTTACTCAGAGTGAACCCCGAATATGGTCCCTTTACTGTGTCAATTAGACACCTTAGCATCACGGTTACCCGTGTCAATTAGGCCTTATTATAATAATAGTTCAATGTGTATCATAGTAAGGAACAGTGCTATCAATTAGGCGAACATTCCCGCATTAACAATCTCAGGCTATCCATTAGGCGGGCACTTTCGCATTAGCAGTCCGGCACAAGGCCCATTCAATATAATTCTTAACTTTTATTCCATTTCTTGTTTCTCATTTTTCTTTCTTCACTTTATCTCTCAATATCATTGTCTTTAACTTTAACCTTTCTTAGGGGCAACTTACCTTCCTCTTCATTTCCTAAGTTTGTCTAATCTAAAACCAGGTTGGTAAGATAACTCTAAAGCTAATCTTTAATTTAAGTTAGGTTTTACTGAATTTGGATTAGAATTAAATTTTATACAAGCTTTAAAAATTTGCTACTGCATTTACAAAAATTTAGAAAAATAGACAGCAGCCGTGTTTTTATAAATTCCACAATAATTTCAATTCTAATCTGTTGCTTCTAAATTTTGGTGAGATTACAGTCAACATCCCTAAGTTTCAAAATCCACAAGTTTTAGGTCCATATGATTAATTAATTATCAATTAGAAGTGGAGCTCTGTTTTCATAAATAAGTGCAGAGTTTCCAGCAAACAACCAACCTTCCAAGTGACTTATCTAAGTCTAAAAAATAGATATGAACATGAAACTTGTACTCACTTAAAATAGACTGATAGATCTTTAAAATCCTTTTAAAGTCAACTCAAAATTTCGTTTAAATTAAAAGTTATAGCGTCTGGAAGTTGGTACTGCAGAACCAAAAAACCAGAAAATTCTGCAGCAACCACTAAATTTCAAAAATTCATATCTTCCAAACCGCTTGGTCAAATTCCATGAAATTTTTATGGAATATTCAAGACATACTGAAGTTTTAGGAAAAATAACTTCATTTAAAAATTAGGTCTGGACCACTCCCAGAAAATCGTTTGTTCTGCTGCCGATTATGCAGATTTCTGCAGAAATTCTGCACAAAGTATTTCCAACAACCTCACATACCAAATCTTATATTCAAGCCTAGAATTCATCTAAAACCATAATTTTACCTTTTTTTGACTAACTAAAGTTGTTAGCATAATCAGCACAGCTCTAAGAGTTTATATTCATTAATTTATCCCTTGTTTCAAAGGCACATTCATAACTCATTCACTTTTCTGCATCTTTAATGTAACAAAAATTCATTATACACTTTTCAATAGACAAACACATGATAAACCATCAATCATCAACAGTATACATAGCTGCAAGCAAGATATCTTGTATAGACTAACCCTTACCTTATTTGTTGATCAAATACACAAAGCTTGCTTCTACTGCCTTTTTGCCGCCAAACTCTAATTCGCAACAAAACCAACATTCCCTATCATACTCACAAGGCCATTCGACCCAAACAAACACAAGCAAGGGAAAATTACTTACCCTTCCTCATTTATGATGGTAGCTGTTTCGTGAACCGGGCAAACTAAAGGAGTGTAGCAAAGAGTTACTCAGAAATTCGAATTAGAGGAGTAAGGAAAGAAGATGAAGTTGCTGGTTTTTTACTTTTATAGAGGGGCTTGAGAAATTAACTGGGTGGATAGGATGAACTCCTGCTTCAGCTTTGGCTGTCCCTCTTCTTGCTTTTTCTACTTTTCCTGCCACCGGTCTTTCCTTTCTTCTGCGTGATGTGTGTTTTGGGAAGAAGAGGAATTGAGGCTACTTACCTTTGTTTATAAAGAAAGAGGGATGGGCTAAGCTGTTAATGATGGCTTCGTGTCTCTCTCTCCCTTCAACACAGTAGCAACGTGCATATGAGAAGGTGAAACCATAGTTGGGACTGATTTCCAAGCAGTGCTGAGAGAGGAGTTAACTAGGATTGGGTTTATTTAGGTGGAAGGTGGTTTGGTTGGACCAAAAGAGAAGAAGCCAATCCGGTTCAAGGGTTTGGCTTATCAAACTAATATGGTTCAATGATTCATGCATTAGTTCTCTTCAAGAACAACCAAAGAGATTATTAAAATCTTCTGGGAGTACTTATTCCATAGAATAATTGAATTGGAAAAAGGCTCGTCGCTTGGAAGTACTAAAAAAAAAGTTTTGCGCTACGTGTTCTAATTCTAATTCGTTATCTATGCTACATATATATAAACCTATACGTGTCAGTGAACACTGTAAAGAATCAGAAATCACGGGCCCCATGGGGTAGGGTGGTTACACTTAGCGACTGATTCAGGTGGTCGCTAAAACCTTGGTCGCTAATCAGAAAATAGTGACCAACTTCGGTCACTAAATTTTAGCAACCGATTTTAATGACCGATTTGTAAACAAGGCCATCAAACCCTCACCAAAGAGTATCAGTTGCTAAATTGGTCTCTGAGTAAATCAGTCGCTAAATGGCAACCAACTTTTCAGTCGCTAAATTGGTAGCTAATTTGCGACCAGTGTTTTAGTCTCTAATTGCGACTGATATTTCGGTCGCTAAATCAGTCGCTAATTTGCGACCAATGTTTCAGTCTCTAATTCAGCCGCTAAGTGGGGACCTGTATTTTAGCAACTAACATTTCAGTCGCTAAATCGGTCGCTAATTAGTAACCAAGCAATTTAGTGACCAAATTTCCATGGCTGATCCTAATTTTTTAAGGTTTAATTACTCTGTTAGTCCCTATAGTTTCGTGAAATTTTCAATTACGTCCCTATACTTTTTTTCTTTTTAATTGAGTCCCTGCATCAAATTTTTTTTTCAATTAATAAAAGGAAAAAAAAGTGTAGGGACCCAATTAAAAAAAATTTTGGTACAAGGACTCAATTAAAAGAAAAAAAAATATAGAGACTTAATTAAAAATTTTACGAAAGTATAGGGACCAACATAGTAATTAAACCATTTTTTAATTATCAATTTTTTACGAAATTTTTACATCTAGGCCATCAAATATGGAAAAAACATCAATACAAAACCTACACCTTAACACATAAAAGCGAACCCATAACAGATATATCTCAAATAACATAACACACTTAACCAATAACCAAAATAACTCATCAATTCAATATCATAGACAACAACAATAATACGTAAACAACACTCTCAAATTTCTAATTACATCATTTAAAGTCTATTAACTAACTAGCATCACAACTACAATGAAATAATCACTCTTCAGACGTGCGTTCACCATCTTTATCCTCTCCTATATTTGTTTCTTTGTTTCTCCACCTTCTAGTTGAGGAATCGGAATTTTAAAATTCACTACAAAAAAAGCTGGTTAAAACATCATTAATATTATGGCGGTTTTGTGATAACGCCACAATATTCATGGATTAAGGCGGTTTGTGTCACTGCCATAATATATCTGTAAGTCAGGGACATTTTTGGCAGTACTAACCACTGTTATCTACTATTTAATTAGAAGAAAGCCCAACCTAAACCTAATTGCGAGTAGAAGAGAGTAGAGCGTGAGGAACGAGCTTCTCCTCCAATGGCTTCTTCTCTTCCATTGATGCGAGCTTCTCTTCTATTCTTGTGAGCTTCTCTGCCATTGATGCGAGCTTCTCCTCCATCGAGCTTCTGCGTTCTGTGTTGTGCGAGCTCTTCTTATCCTAACCCGTCTTCTCCGTGTCCCTTCTCACTTCTAGGTTTTTGTACGAAATTCTCATCCTTTTCTTCCTCATCTTCTTTTGATTTATGATTTGTTACTTCCTCTCTGTTTATTACTATTCTTTCAATTCATTATTTTATGTGTGTGAGAGTTGCGTTGGTGTGGCAGAATTCGAAAATGACATTATTGCTATGCTGCAAGCTTCTCCTCCATCAATGATTCTTCCCCTCCATCGATGTCATGTCCATCAATGCTTCTCCTCTGATGGTACATTTGCTTCCATTGATGCGATTTTCTAGGTATTCTATTAGTTTCTGTTCTTCGAGCTTTTCTTCTCCTCATCAACCTTATTTTGTTTGATTCTAGGTTTTAATTGTTCTGTGCTAATTGCTACTTATTTTATTTAATTCCAGGTTTTGATTTTCTTACTTGTTCAATTTATTTTTAGGTCAGAAATTGGGGATTGTTAGAAAAAAATGAGTAAGGTCTTCACTGAATTTGTCATAATTATAGGAATGATTAGAATCATATGATACTTGTTTTCTCCTGGTATTATGTGCACTGTGAACTGCATTGATATTCTTCTTCATGTTTTTTGTTTGCCGAAAAAGCTTTTAAGGAATTTACTTGAGTAAGCTTTTAAGTAGTTAGTATTCCATTAACATTTTCTTTTAAATTGATCATCTTGTGTTACTTTTTGCAGGAATCTTGATAACTCTAATCTATCTGGACATTTGGTATCTAAACTTGGGAAGCTTAAGCATTTTATAAAATCTATATGCTATATATCCTATGGTTAAAATTTTGGTATGGTGACGTGGGTTTTCTAATGTCAAATGTGCACATATAGCTCTAGTAGACTCTGTTTGCAATTTTTCATCTTAAGTGCTCTTAATGTACTTAATACATTTTTGCAATTTTTCAACTTAAGTGCTCTTAATGCATTTTCCCCCTCAAGTAGACTATGTTCACGTCTTTTTCTTTAATTTAGGTGTGAGGTTTGTAATGCTCTTCCTTGTTAATAATAATCTCTTTTGTTTCCAGTTGTAGCACAAATAGTAAGCCCTTTTCTTTTTATTTGTCACTTTGTTAGTGTGCATTAATCTTTACTCTTTCTTATATTGTAGATATTTAGAGCACTTGCTTATCTTCACAACAGCATTGGAGTATGTCACAGGAACATAAAACCTCAAAATTACTGGTATATTCTTATAGAAGTTTGTTTATTTGATTTTTCATCATAAGAATAATATATTCTATTGTATCTAATGCATCAAAAACCCCTCCACCACTTCATGTTGAAAATGGCTTTCGTTGTCTTTGATATACCTCATAGTCATATGTGAAGCAAGATTAAACATAAAGCAATTGCATAAAATTAGCAAAATCGAAAATCAAATAGCTAGACCAATATATTTATCTATTTTATTTGGTCACATTGAATCTGTATTTAACAAAGTTTGGTGGAGTATTAATCGTCCAATATCTCTAACCTTGCTTTAATATCAAGAGACGTTTACTTTATACAAATTTATTTTTAAAATTTTCGATAAATTTTAATTTTATTTTGGTTCAGTTTAAGTGCTGGGTGAGGATATGATCTGTGGCATTTCCATAATTTGGATTCTATATTTTGGTTGGATAATAAGTTAAGTTATTGGCTTTCTGCAGTTTTTCTTATTAAGGGGACTCTAGAAAATAAACTAAACTGAATGCAACACACTAGAGTATATGTTAATATAGTATGGTTGATGTGGTTTATGTAGTAACCTAAGAATATGGTGTTCATTACGAGGGCCCACTGCAAAAAATGTTGGTAAAAATGGCACTAATTTTTTTTTGTTATTGTGTATTTTAACCTTCATTTATCACTTATGTAAATAAATTGCTTGTTTTATATCATTTATTTGCTTCCCTTTCTGCACAGGTTACCTTGGAAGAGACCATCAATAAATTACAAAGTGAAAATGAATGGGAGAAGCAAAACCAGGTCATTGAATTTGAATTTACGATTTAATAACTGTGTGGATAGCTTTCTTCTCTTATTTGAATATTATTATTATTCTTATATATGTGTTTGGCTATTAACTGGCATGATTAACCTAATCCCTTGCAGGCTAGTTTGCAAATGAGAATTGCACAATTACAGAGTGAGAATAGTTCCTTACTTGAAAAAGAGGTGAAAGACTTAGTATTGTGTTCTTTTAAGAGTTTAGAGCGTTGAGTCTGTGATGTTAAAATTTTTCATATTTAATTTTGTATCATATCCAGGCTGAATTAGTGGAAAAGCCCACTCAAGTAGCCTTGGAAGAGACTATCAATAAATAAAAATGTGACAATGAATTGCACACACGAAAACAGTTAAATCAATTTTAGTGAACAATTTTGACTAATATTTGGAATATTGTTCTTATATGTGTTGTGCTGCTGATTGCTGGCCTGGCATGCCTAACTGGATCACCTACAGGTTGGTTTGGAAATGAGAATTGCACAGTTAGAGAGTAAGAAGAGTTCCTTGCTTCAAAACAAGGTGAATGGCTTGAGAATTATTTTTCATTCTAAAACTTGGGAGCATCGAATTTTAAGAACTAGTTGTTAAGATAATTCATTTCCTATATTGTTTTCACTTTTCAGGTTGTTAAGATAATTCATTTCCTATTTGTGTTGGTGCTTGGCCACTGTCTCTTCCTTTTGTTATTTGATATCAATGTTTCTATGCTATCATTTATTTTGTTTTGTATTCAGAATTGGTGTAGGATTATTCCTTGTTTCAAGATTGAATCTTTGTTTGGATTGTTTAGGTAGAGTCAATGCATGTTTTGCTTTCTTTTTTGTTTTTAAATCTATGCGAAAATCATTTCCCCAACCCTTTCTCTCTCACAAAAGCCACGCAACAGTTGTCCCATAGACATCTCCAACTTGATGCCTTTTTCATCATCATCTTCAACTGTCATGATTATAATTTGATGATTTTATTTATGATCAATATGAATTATGAAGCCATAGCCTACAAGCCTAAAATAAATGAACGCAACAACTACTCTAAAAATTGAGGCGAGTGTTTTTTGACCATCTTTTTTCAAGTAGCTTTCATGTGACTGTGAAAGTTGATACTTGAACAAAACAAAAAAGAAGAGATAAAGTGAATGATTTAGGAGAAGATTTCAAAGTCCAAAGAAAGAGACAGACACACAGAGAGTAGAAGGAAGAAAATTTAACACTTTCAGAAAGCTATTTTATTTTTATTTTTATTTTTAGGTAGAATAATGTTTTCAACCCTACCACTCCTACAACTAATGCTCCTTAGAGTTAAACAATGTTAAAGTTGAATTAGATTTGATATTCTTCGATCTTGTAGTTTTAGCTTTCAGTTTCAACTGGTTTGGTATCATGAAGGGTGTTCTAATTTCCATCAACTTTATCTTTTGTTGCTTCTTACTGTTTTTGGATTCATCAACTTCACTTCCTTTATGTGTTGACTCAAGTATGTTCATCCTTTCTTCTTTTGCCATTTTTTCTTATGCACATGCTTTTGTTTTTCTTAATATTGTTTTTGTTTGGTGTAGGTGCACCTTTCATCCTCAATAGCACACTTGAATTTTGTCCTTACAATGGAAGCACTTGCTGCAACTCCACAAAAGATACACAAATTCCGAAACAATTCCAGCTTCTGAACCTCTCTGATACTACCTGTGCCTCAGCTCTGAAATCGATACTTTGTGCAGTAAGGTTCTATTCTTCCCAACACCAACAATTGTGCGGTAAAGTTGAGGTGTCTATGAAAAAGGAACCAGAAAAGTGAAGAACAAAATCTTTTCCCCGTAGTTAATGGGTTACACTTGGTTGAGTTATGCCATTAATATTTAAAATAATAATGTTATCTCATTATGAATCTTGAAAATTTGATTGCTTGAAAAAATTGCATATTGCAAATAATTTGTTGACTATCTAGTAATAGTGACCAATTTTATTCCATACTTTATGCCATAAAATTATTAAATATTTATCTAGTCATATATGATGGACCATTCTCACAGCTATTCTATAATTTTTGTTCTACAATATTACTACTGTTAGGCTTTGCCTTTTTTTTATTAGTACTATGTTAGTTACCATCTGCCACTTTGCTATAATCGGATTCGTTCTTTTGCAATTACTCTTTTTGCAAGGTTGATTATTAACTTGTACAAAAAATGTATGGTTACTGAAGTAAAATTAATGATAATGAAATTTTAAAAGATGTAACTAATAGTGGTACGTATTAATAGTACTTGATATATGGTTTTTCAAATAGTTCTATAAGAATATTGTTATTTAATGTATGGAAATTGGTTTTATTTTGTTCACTTTTAATTGTCATTTTCTAAGATGTAAGTTCTTACAACACTAGTTGCCTCTATATATAAAAAGAACACTAGTTTGGCTTTTGATTGGATAGGATAATTATTTTTCTTATAAATTAAATCAGACCTAAAATATATCAATATATGTTTTTTTCTTGCATTTTTGTGCTCATAATAATTATATTTTTGTTGTAGGAATTGGATTAGGAGAGTGAGATTCCATCACCAAAAGAGTTAGGAAGTAGGTCTTCGGGAGCAAGCAACAAGGAAGCATGACCTTGCTTGATATGTTAAGACGTATATTAAGGATTATATGTTAAGACGTATTATTGAAAAATGTTACTTTGATACTTTGTTTTTGAATTATGACATTTCAATTATGACTTGGATTATGACTTTTGGATCATGTATGAATTAAAAATCATCTTATGATGTTTGATTATGGCTATGCCTTTTGGTTATTACGAGATTTTTAAGTGAGTTTCGAAAATATCCCTTTAAATTGGTGGTTTTAATCTTATTTTAAAAAGCATAAAATTGTCATCATAATTAGGTACAAACGACAATTAGAAATTTCTATTTTAAATGAAAACGATGTCATTATATGCTGGTAGAAACGGCGGTTAAAAACTGCCATTTTAAATGAAAATGATGCCATTATATTTTGGTAAAAACGGCGGTTAGAAATTGCCATTTTAAACACAAAAGATGCCATTAAAACCTGGTAAAAACAGCGGGTAGAAATTGCCATTTTAAACACAAAAGATACCATTATAACCTGGTAAAAATGGCGGTTATAATGATAAAAATGGCGGTTTCTAACCGCCATTTTAAACAGAAGTGATGCCACAACATTCTGGTAAAAATGGCGGCTGTTCAAAAACCGCCATTTTATGCGGAAATAATGGCGGTTACAAACCGCCATTTTAACCCTCAAAAAACCACTGTTTT
>NC_029791.2:17725973-17729131 GCF_000816755.2 Arachis ipaensis | reverse complement strand
AACAAAAAGTCTATAGAACCAATAATAAATCATTACCAAAGTCATATATAGGTTTTAAAAAAAAACCAAAATCATTACAAATAAAAGTCTAACAAAAGACTACAAAGGAAGAATAAAACATATGCAATGGAACTAGAATTTTCAAAAGGATTGAAGCAGAGCTCTTTTCTTCAAGCAAAGTTGACCCTTGTTAGTATTTTCAAGCAAGAAAAGGAGATTCAAATCAAGCACTTTCTACTGCAAAAGATTTATACATCCAAATGCATGAAACCCTGTTCAGACTCACCCAATTAATCTTGAGACAACCATTTTCACCAAAATCCTTTTCAGAATAATGAAAGATTGAATAAATCAAAACAAAATCCTACTTGATTTCGAGATAAACTATGCGAGCATAAAAGCACATCACCCTCAATCAAATTAACCAAATCATATAGCGAGTAAGCAACTACATGATTGATCGGTTGTTGCCAATTGCTATGTGATATAATTAGATGAGATAAGCAACATGTATTATTACATTAAAACTAGAAGATAATTAATAATTACAATCATAATCATTATCGTAATTATAATCCATATGAGTGGGATAATTAGGAGAGGGTACCTTGTTGGTGCCGCGGTGATAATTATAATCCTACTTAGTCGCTGCTACTAGCTACTGTGTTACTGGATCTGATTGCTTCGTTCGTTCGATGGTTAGCTTTCTGTTCTCATGCCTTCGCAACAAACAGAGTTAGGGTTAGTGAGGGTAACCGCGAAGATTAGCCAAAACGAATATTATTATGAAATAATTCTTCTTATTAATTCTGAAAAATGAATATTGCCCCTCGAAGAATCTAAAACACCGAAATTACACATCAAACAGTGAACATACCTGAAGATTAGCCAAAACCGAAGGAGACGGAGGTGACTGTAGGGATCTAACAATGTGTTGGAATTAGCGGTTCACAACAATAGGCTTAAGATCATATCTACCAAAACCTGAGAATGCATAATTGATAGTTCCAAAATCAGAGAATAGATATGGTAAAAAAGCCCTAACTCAATAATTAGCGAAGATGAGAATGGTGTGGTCGTGTGGGTGAATTAGCGTTAGTAAGGGTAATTCGGACAATATCCTATTTTATTTAAATTAGCGACTGATTCAGTGACTAATCAGTTTATAAAATTGGTCATTATCTTAATAATTAGCAACCGATTTGGCGACTACATCTTTAGCAACCAAATTATCAACCAATAAATTTTCACTATATTTCCCTAAGGGTTGCAAAATTGGTCGCTAAATAAAAAAATAGCGACCGATTTTGTGACCAAGAATCCTAAAGACATTCCTTTCTTTGTTTTGGTTGTTAGTTAAGTCGCTAAATTAAAAAATAGCAACCGATTTTTTAGCAACCAAATTTATTCTTGTTGTATAAAACTTATGTGTCGCTAATTCGGTTGCTATTAGTGATTGATTCTATTGGTTGCAAAAATCAGTCGTTATTTTAACAATTAGCAACTGATTAAGCGACTAGTATTTTAGCGACTGAATTAGCTACCAAATAGTTGTTCACTTTTTTCACTATCAATTGCAAAATCGGTCGCTAAAATAAAATATAGCGACCGATTTTGTGACCAACAGTTCTAAATACGTTACTTTTGTTTTGGTTGCTAATTCGGTCGCTAAATTAAAAGATGGCAACTGATTTTTGTGACCGATTTAACCAACATTTTTTTGGTCCTGAAAATTCTATATCGGTCGCTATTAACACCAATTTTTTTAGTCGCTAAAATCGGTTGCTATTCTAGTACTTTCTTGTAGTGAATTGTATCTTAATATTGAGATTCTCAAATCAACAAATTAAGTTCACATAGTTGTGAAAAATAAATACAAACTGTGAAATAAATTCAGAGGGACTTGGGACAATTTATTGCCTACTCTTTTAAATAATCATCTTGTGCAGAATTAATAATCATATAATCAGATTAAAAATCAATAATCAATAATCTGAGCCAAGAATAAATTATCAGCACTACAAAAAAATAAATTAAAAAAACAGAGGCAACAACAACAAATCATAACAAAAACTAAACATATAATAAATAATTAAATTAAAAATCAGCAAGAACAAAAACAATGAAATTAAAAATAGAACACACTTTATTTTTACCCAAGTTAACTACGACATTCATCAAATTGTTTGAGCAATTAAATAATCACAACTCATATAAGATGCAACATATTCACAAATCTTAATCCACCCACCAAGAGGCTTCAGCCATTGTTTCTAATCCATTTTATTATTTAAACTCCGTCATTATTTAATCAGTTTCATTTCTCCAAAATAGTCCAATTTGATTCATAAGACTCATATAATCACTAAAAATATGTATTATTCCATATCGATTTATAACAATCCCTTAAAATAAAATAAGTTTAAGCAAAAATCCCCTACCTCAAGTAATCACAAACTTAATGATTAGAATAACGAATTTGGGGATGATGGAAAGGTTACAGCAGCAACCACAACTATGACAGTGGTAGCAACATTAACTCCCCATTATAACGATAATGACCATAACACCAAGAGAAAGTGACAGATTCGAATTGAATGGAAAGCAAAATGGTGCTAGAAAGTCTAAGTTAAAGTAGAGGCTCAATAAAATAAGAACAATAGAACAAAAAAATAGAAGGAAAACTAAATCATGGAAGGAAGAAGCAAAAAACAAAATAGTGCTGAGGTAGTGCTACCGGCAGCATTTTTCCGGTGAACAGAATGGCGGGCAGGGACGCAACGTCGGCAACATCTTCTTCGATGGTGGTTTCTGGCGATAGCAGTGCCATTTCCCAGCGACTAAAGGCACGTCGATTACAGGGACAGCGGAGACACTCTTCCTCCGTTGCATTCCCCTCTCTCTTTCCCCTTTGTTAATTCGTTCTCTTTTCTACTGTGTTCGGCGATGGCAAGGTTTCCCTTCCGACAGTGGCAACTTCGACGGCAACGGCCGTGGCTCCAACGACGAGCCCCAGCAACGACGGCAGTGACACTGCCTTTTTATCCATCCATTTCTCTCCTTCGTCTTCTCTATAAATCGCGTCTCTCTTCCTCTCTATCTCGACGATGGCGATGTCTTCCCCGTGCTTTGACGGCACCGTCATCTTCTCCTTCTCT
>NC_029791.2:17725083-17725955 GCF_000816755.2 Arachis ipaensis | reverse complement strand
CTTTGTGAATATAAACTGGATTTTTACTTAAGAACTAAAAAAAAAACCATTACTTTCAACCACTTAATCACACAATTATATCCACATAATATTAAGTACATAGACTTATATAATATTCCTCAAATACAAGTCCTACCCCTCTAAAAACAAATGACAATAAACGACAAAAACACATATATATACATAAAGCTCCGTAGTTCGGTCGCGGCTTCGCGCCAAAGCTTCCTGAACCTGTCACTGAAAAAGAAATTCTGTAGGGGAGTGAAAACATCGTCCTTGCAGGTTCTTAGCAGGGAAGGGAATATCATCAAAGCAAATAAATACTTGCAAATAGAATTAATTTCAATATAAAAAAGTTTATCCTTGAAATAATCTTTTGGAAAAGCTTTGTGGAAAAACCTACTTTGAAAAAATCGTAAAGAAACTCCTTTAGTTTACAAATCAGTAAAGTGAATGGTTTAAATAAATGGAATGGACCAAGGACGTGCCTAAGGACTTTCTACCCAACTTACATCACTCACTCCTATCCAACCAATACATAAATTAGAATAACAAGGCAGCACCTAGTCCATCCTACCTCAATCTCTATCACCATAGATCAGAAACCACCCTCATCACGCCTCCACCAAAGAGGATCTCTCAGATAAGCATACACATAAAAGGCAAACAAAGAAATCACAGGTAGGATTCAAGTACAACAAGTAAAATAAGTAGCAGATAAACATGGTTAAGCAATTAGGCAAACCAAAACAAATGCACACTCGATCAAAACAAACAATATGTTGTATGCGTATCCTATGGCTAATGAGTTTCATCTATCGGTTATATAGCCAACCCGATATGTCTTGGTAGCTAATCATTGGGCAATCCCT
>NC_029791.2:17721978-17725055 GCF_000816755.2 Arachis ipaensis | reverse complement strand
GATTTGATGGATTTGATGGAGTTTCTGCAGAAGAAGAGATGAAGGCGAATGATGCTGTCAACCCTGACCTCTCTGCACTCAAACCTGAATAACTCGAGCTACAGAGGTCCAATGGATGTGATTCTAGTGGCGTTGGAAAGCTAACTTTCAGAACTTTCCAACGATATATAATAGTCTATACTTCTTCTCCGAACTCACTGCCAAGGCTGCGCCTAACTTGAGATTTCTCAAGTTAGGCGCAAGACACAACAACCATACGCGAGATTGGTCCTGTCCACTTCAAGTTAGGTGCACTAAAGCCCAAGTTAGGCGCACTAAAGCCCAAGTTAGGCACAGCTTCACTTAACTAAACTCCAATTCATGCTGCCAAGCCCAAGTTAAGCGTGGATCCTAGTGAAGCCAAGTGGTCCCCATCCATCAATTGAAGATTTGCTGATTGCTATAATTAATTCTAATTTAAATTCAAATTTTAAAAATAGGAAAATATATTATTTTATTTTTAAAGATAGATTTTAAATTAATTAGGATTAGATATAAATAGGGGGATACCACCTCGACATTATTCAATCCCAGACTACCAAAATATATTTTATTAGAATCCTTATTTTCTACTCTGAACTATGAGCAACTAATCCTCCATTATTAAGGTTAGGAGCTCTGTCTATTTCTATGGATTAATTTTATTGCTTTTTCTATTTTAATTTATGCATGGATTTATAATTTAAGAATTGTTTTCGCTATTTATCTTATGAATTTGGGTGGAACGGAAGTATGACCCTCTTTCTATTTGAGTTCTTGTAAAACTTGGAAAAACTCTTTACTTGAACAACAGCTTGAAAATATATTCTCCTAAATTTTAATTATCTGGATTTAACGGGATACGTGACTTATAATCCTTTTATTTTTGGGTAATTAGAGTTTTTGTGGCATATAAACTGGAATTTGATCATGTAGCTTCTACTTGGAATTAATTGACCAAGGAATTGGCAGTTAATGAATTTTAGAGGAGACTAGAAAGGTCTAAGGAATTAGGGTCTAGTCACATATAGTTTGCCATAAATTACATCCTACATAATTAAAATAGTTAGTAAGAAAAGTAAATCCGGAAAAATAGATAACTCTGAAGCCTTAACTACTTTCTCAATATTTTATTCCCAACCTATTCACCTGCCTGTGTTCAAACTCTGAATTTACGATTTAATGCTTTTTTTGAACACTCAAACACTATTTTCTGTTTGTCTAACTAAGCCTATCAAACACTATTGTTGCTTAATCCATCAATCCTCATGGGATCGACCCTTACTCACGTAAGGTATTACTTGGTACGACCCGGTGCACTTGCCGGTAAGTTAGTGGGTTACAAATACCGCACCAGAACCCAGGGAGTTAAAGTGCCCGGTCACATCTTACGATAGAGGGTCAATAGAGTATCGAGTCTTAACTTGGAGTAAGTGGTGGCAAGCCACTGCGTCTACCCAGATAAACTCGTGTCTCAAATAATTTCAAATGCTCATGCCAGATGGATCTTTAGATCATTATTCATCGATATCATCATTGCCATCAATCATATTTCATTCAGCATTATCATTGCCTCATTATCATAATCATCACTAATCATGTCATTAATAACATCTTCAATCTCATTAAATCATTTCTCTATTAGTCACTTTATAAATTGACAGACCAAACTTCTCTAAATCCTCAATTTCCATATAATACTCCCAACATCCGCAACCATTATCACAAGAATTCTTATAAATCAAAACCCAACTATATCTTTCTCCAAGTATCTCTTTTTCCTTCAAGTTCATCACCTAACTCTATCAACACTATTTTCTCTCACACTTCCTAAATCCGAACTCGTGATTTGAAAAAGTAATTTGCCTTTTTAAAACTTCAACTAATTAAATAAATCTGTTTTCTTCATTATTTTAAAATCAGGTAAGTTAAATCATAAACCATTTTCACAAATCAAACCATGGAACTCATTTCTCATTTAAATCAAACTTATAAAACTCTTTAAATTTTTAGAAAAATTTTGACAGAACCTCCCCTAAAAACCGGAGGTTACCACCCTTCACGAGTTCCCTCTACTCAACCTTAACCTAACCAAATCAGCATTTCAAATTAGCAATTTCAAATTTGTCATTCAAAATCAATCAATACCAATTTTAATAAAAGTTCAAAATTGACATATTCAATAACAAAATTAGCCACAACCTCAACCACAGAAGAAAATCATTTGAATCATAGGCATTCATTTATTTGCATTAATTCATTAAACTCATCAGGTATTCAAGCCCAAAACACTTTTAATTTTTAAACAATTCCCTACCTCAAAAGTTGAAACCCTTAAAAGTTAATGCGTCAAGAGTCCCCTTTTTCCCTCGGCCCACAACGGCAGCAGCTGCATCCATGGCTCTGTATACTTTCGCAACAATAGAAACAACTTTAATCACGACATGCAACCTCGATAACTCAATTCTAAAATAACAATGTCGCAAAATCCTTAGTAACATATAACAGAATACTAACGACAAGGGTTTTCAAGCAGGAAAACTTACTGCAACAAAGGAACAAAGCAGCAGGGACCTCTAAACTGTAGGCAGAAGCTCCGGGAGCTACTTCCAGTGACGGCAGCTACCAAAAGCTCTGGTGGTGGATTTTTCGATGACCAGAGATGCAATGACGCGACTGTAATGGAAATCAATGACGACAATATTCCCAGAAAATAAAGAAAACATAAATTAGAGGGAAGAACGCTCGTACCGACAATGGATCCTGTTGAGGAGCGCTGTTTTTTAGCGACAGGCGCAGTGGCACGGTTGGTTTCTCCTCCGACAGCAGCGGCTTCCCCTCAGCTTCGTGGGTGGTGACGGCAAAAAAAGCGGCAAGGACGAGCTCCTCTTCCTCGCGCGTCAACGACGGTAGCGACGAAGATCCCTCCAACAGTGGCGTGCAGTTTCTGATGGCGACATAGACCCCGCGAAGACGATGACAGACATGACGGCGAATACCAAACGCGGCATCTTCTGTCTTTCATCCTTGGCTCGTGTCTCCCTATCTCTCAGCACACT
>NC_029791.2:17691189-17721884 GCF_000816755.2 Arachis ipaensis | reverse complement strand
TGATGGTGGAACCCTTGCCGGTGTCGTCCCTTCCATCTCTTCCCTCCCTTCTTCTCCCCTTCTCTGCCCTTCTGGTTTCCCCCTTCGAGCTCCCTCTTCTCTCGTTTTCTTTCATTTTCTTTATGTGTGCTTACGTTTTGTTTAAATTTTGGAAAAGGGATGGCGGTGGGGTAAAGGGGTTAGGGTTAGGGTTTTTAATTTGGGAATTAGGTTTTTTGATTTAGAAATTTAGAGTTAGAAATTAGGGATTTTATAAATGAATAAAGATAGAATAGATATTTTGATAAAATTGGAGAGTAGAATAATAATTTTAAAACCAAATGTACTCCATTAAAAATATCTAAGACACTATTTATTAATATATCGCTAAGTTCAAATAATTATTTCTAATTTAATTTATAAAATAAACATATTAATCACATTTTATAAAATACAGTTTAAACCCAAAATATTAATTATTCAAATTAAATGATATAACTTTTTATTATTTTTCTATTACCAGAACTTTAATTTCAAATTATATAAAATAAAATTATACAAGAATATTAATTAACTTAAACTCAAAGAATTCATAAAATCAATTCAATCATTCTTAATAGATTATTTTCAAGAAAAAAAGAACTCAAATTAAATCATAAATTATTCATAATAGAAGTTACTTAGATTAAATTATACAATTCTTTCTTATTTTTCAATCACTAAAATTATGCAAAATATTCAATTATAATAAAATTAGATAAGAGCCTTGATGGATTTAAAATGAAATTATTTCCTAATCTATTTAATTATTTCTAATAGAATAAAGTCTAAAATTATAAAGTTTAAACTTAATAAGATAAAATCACAATTTATTCATATTTAGATTTTAAAAAAATATGGGATGTTACACTCTTCCTCCTTTTCTCTCCTTTTTCTTTTTTTCTCCTTTGCTCCCTCTCTTCTGTGTGTGTGTAATGTGAAAGAGTTAGATGTAAGACCCCAGATTTTTTAAAATCAAATAGTAAGTTATTTATAATTTATTATATTGATTCATAATTTTATTTAAAGAAAATTATTTTCCTAAAAGTAATTAAAATAAATTTTTGATATTTTAAGTTTAAAATCCATTAGGATTTATAAATTATTTATATCTAATTTTAAATTAGAGTAATTAATTAAAAATAATTTGTAAGTTGAAAAATAAATAGTATTCTTAAAGTTAATTATATTAGATTAAATTTGATTTTAAATTAATACTCTATTCAAACCCTAATTCCCAAATCAAAGCCCTAATTTTACCTAACCCTAACTCACCCACTACCCAAACCCTAGCCGCCTACCCTCCATCTTCAACACACACACACACTAACGGGAAGAGAGGAAAGAGTAGAGGAAAAAAGAAAGAGATATGTGAGAGGCAGGAGAGGAACCGCGCCGCCATTGCACCCTGTCGTGCGCATCCTACTGTTGCCGTCGTCTTCGAGCAAACTAGAGGGAGAGACGAAGGAGAGTGTTACGTGAAAGAGAAGATACCGTTACGTCCATTCCATCGCCGTCGCTGGAGGAGCTGCATCCCGTCGCACTAGTCACTGTCGTGCTTCTTGGTCGCTGTGAAGCAGAGCTGTGCGAGAGTGGGAGCTGCAGCTGCGAAAAAAAATTTGACGGAGGGGAGGATGCTTGTTGCCGATGATCCGCTGTCGCCATTGGCGGAAGGAACCCTCGCGGTCGCCATCGTTGTTGGTCAGTGGAGAGAAAGGGCGCTTTGACGGTAGTAGACGACGTTGAAATCACTGCTATCGCCGCTGTTGCTGGGACCAGTCATTGTCCCGCCGTTGCTCGCCATTCTGGGCTCTATTGCCATGTCTGTGGCTATTGGGAGAGTGGCTATGACCACCGGAAGTCGCTACGGGAGCCGCTGTTTCTCTGATATTTGGTTCTTCTCTAAGTACAGTGAGTTTTCTTGCCCCAAAACCCTTACCGTTGTTTTTCTATTATAAGTTATTGAAGATTTTGCAATATTGATGTCTTAGGGTGGAATTTTTGAGGTTGCATGTAGCGATTAGATTTGCTGCAGTTGTTGCGAAAGTGGTATGGAGATGTGGTTGCTGTTGTTGCTGTTGTGGGCCGGTAGAAAGGGGTTTTGACATGTTTGGTTTTGTGAGTTTCGACGAGTTGAAGTATGGGTTTTTCTTAAAACTTATTTTCCATTACGAAATTGTTATAGATAGATTTGATGTGAAAAATATATTTCTATGATTTATGTGAGTCTTATAGATGTGGTTGTTTACTAGATTGAATTATTGATTTCATGAGTGGTGTGTGGTTGTTGATAAAAATAAATTTAAAAAGTTGATTCGATTGAGTATGATGAAAAGTGGGTTTCTTAGTTTTAGGGTTGAATTGATATTGAAAAAGGAATTTATATTGAAAATGGTAGAAATTAAAAATGGTTTGATATTGAACCTGATTTGATATCGGCATTGGTTTAAAAATTGGAAAGGATTTAATATTTGAAAATTGTTTGACATTGAAAATGGTTGAGAATAGTTTGGGAGATGTGGTATTGATGGGACCCGTAAGGGTGACAAAGTTTGAGTTTTAGAGGAGATGCTGCCGAAATTCTTATAAAAATTGGGGGCTTCATTTGAAGTGGTTATTTAGAAAGATTTGGATTTAAGGATTATATGATTTGATTTTGAGTTATTAAGAAAAGGATTATATTTTGAGTTTGATTTATTTAGAAAATAATGAATTATGTTTTGAGTTTGAATTATTGATGAACGGAATGGGAAGTGTGATAATGAAGAATGATGATGATTGAATTTGAATGAAGGATGAGGAAAATTGATTTCAAAGTATGATTTTTGAATGAATTGAATGATATTGAGAATGGATTTGAAAATGAAATTGAATTTGATTGAGATACCTGGGCAGTAGCAAGGGTAGTGGTTTGTCCCACTTGCCCCGGATAAGTAATTGTGATGCTTGGGCAATAGCAGCAGTAGTGATTTATTCCACTTGCTCTGGGTTGAGTTCTTAAACACTCGCCTAGGTAGTAGCAGCAGTAGTGGTTCATTCCACTTGCTTTAGGTTAAGCGGGTAGTAGCAAGGGGGTTGTGGCTCAGACCCACTTGCTCCGCGATGGGGTGTTTCTATCCAAGGTTAGCTACCGGGACATGTCGAGTTTGGCTATATAACTGACAGATGATATCATCGGCCATAGGGCAGGCATGCATCATATGCATTTGTATGCTTTGTTTGAGTTTGAATTTGTTTTAGTTTGCCTAGTTGCTTAACTGTTATTAACTGCTATCTGAGCTAGTTACTATAACTGCTATCTATACATGTGCTTTTCTGATCTGTTTTGCTTGTGTTTGTTTTTGAGAGATCCCTCTAGCAGGTAGAGGAGGCACTAAGGGTTGTTTCTGGGATGGTACTTTTGAAATTGAGTATTGGTGATGAGTTGATGATAATGTTGATTGATTATGTAATGGGCTGGAAGCCATGATTGGTTTCTGATTGAAGTTTAGTTAAGTATAAAAAATCAAGCTGGTTCAGCATAGACTTAATGAACCTATGCTTGGAACAGGTTGGTCATGCATACAGTCTAGGAAACTTTTAAGATTTTCTTATAAGAAAATAAAGGTTTTGGATTTTGAATAATTAACTGATTCCTTTTAAAAAAAGGTTTTGGATTTTTCGATGTTAAACCGTTGGTTTTCAAAAGATTCATAAGACAAGTGATGATCACTATGCTTGAAAACAATTTTCTTTTTTTAAATATCTTATGACAATTCTGAAAATCCGTGGTGAGACCATGTGGTTAGGTTCTCACTCTCCTATAGCTTTATCTTTTCAGGAATCAGATGAAGAAACTTATGAAGAGTTTAATTGTGTCTTGTTTATACGATGTTGTTATATTAGTTTAGTTAGTGGTTGTGATTGATTTGTATGTATGTATGTATGTGCGTTTTCAAACAAAAAGTATTTTCAAATTTAAAAAGAATAGTTTATACGATTTTCAAGTTTTACAAAGGCTGCTATTTTATTATTAAATATATGGAAGTCGTCGTAAAACTCCTCACTATCAGAGTGGCGCAGTCGAAAGCGTGACATTTTGGTAGTAAGGATGTTACATTAGGTGAATGAGTGTGTTTGTGTTTAATTTGGAAATTTGGGTTAGGGGGTTTCGTTAAAAGAGTAAGGGTATAATAGGTATTTTGATAAAATTAGAGGACAAAATAGTAATTAAAAATCAAATGTAATTCATTCAAAGTATTTTAAGAACACTATTAATTTATCAACTTACTAATTAGTTTCAAAAAAGTACTCTAAATTAGGTCACTGTTTCATAAAACCGTAACCATAGACCTTTTTAGGTTATTATTTTTTAAAATCGTGACCATAGATCTCTTTAGGTCATGCTTCAAAACTGTGACTATAGACCCTTTATTCCACACTTTATAATCGTGACCATAGATCCCTTTAGGTCACGCACCAAAATCATGACAATAGACCCCTTTTAGGTTATCGTTTATAAAATCGTGACTATAGATCCTTTTAGGTCACTTTTTAAAACCGTGACCATAGATCTCTTTAGGTCACGCTTCAAAATCGTGACCATAGACCCTTTATGTTACACTTCATCATCGTGACCATAGATCCCTTTAGGTCACGCACCAAAACCGTGATCATAGACCTCTTTTAGGTCACCGTTTTATAAAATCGTAACTATAGATCTTTTTAGGTCACTTTTTAAAACTATGACCATAGACCTTTTATGTCACACTTCATAACTGTGACCATAGATTTCTTTAGGTCATGCACCAAAATTGTGACCATAGACCCTTTTTTAGGTCACCCTTTTATAAAATCATGACTATAGACCTTTTTAGGGCACTCTTTAAAACCGTGACCATAGATCTCTTTAGGTCATTGCTTAAAATTGTGACCATAGACTCTTTTATGTACACTTCATAACTGTGACCATATATCTCTTTAGGTCACGTACTAAAATGGTGACCATATAAACCCCTTTTAGGTTACCCTTTTATAAAACTGTGACTATAGACCCTTTTGAGTCACTCTTTAAAACCGTGACTATAGATTTTTTTAGGTCACTGCTTAAAGCCATTACCATAGACCCTTTTTTTGAAAAATCATGACCATAAGTACTTTTTGGTCATATTTTTTAACCGTGACAATAAACCTTTTTGGAGACCCTTTTTGGTTACTCTTCAAAACCGTGACCATAGAAGGTCTATGATCACTGTTTTCAAATGTGGCCAAAAAAATTATGGTCATAAATTAAAAATGTTACAGTGCAAACGGGATAAAAATAAAAATAAGGACAAGTTACCTAATTAAAATATATCGAGTTCAAAATTACCAGATTATAACTTTTGCAAACTATAGACGCATTTGCAACATTATATTACTATGGAAATCGCGAGAGGATATGGTGGTTTCAGGAATGCACATAAACCACTACAGGGTATAGCGATTTCTGAAGGAATGCATCAATGAAGAAACTGCGGTACCCATATAGCGGTTTCTTCACAAATGGCTAGTCTAGGAAATCGTGTGAGCATATAGCAGTTTCTTCATATAAGAAATGCCTATAGATACCAAGTAGGAGGCAATGGTGTAGTAGATGGTCATTTTCACAAATTCATAAATGGATAGTGAGGAGAGTTTTTTAGTTATAGTATATTGCTCTAAAAAAATTCAAAAAAGCAAAACTCACGGCTTTAAGTTTACTGATAGAGAACCAGTGAGTGTTTTTATTCGCTCATCAAATACGTTGTCAGAGCTAAAAATGAGTATATTGCAAAAGGTGGGAGTGTGTGGAACAAAGTGGGTGAAGAAGTTGTTTTACAAGATTCCTATTGCGCGCGCGGTTGTATCAACTGGGGTGAAGTATGAAATATTTGTGATAGGGTCAGACAAAGATATTGTTTCATTGTCGGTGAAGTTTTCTAAGAGTGAAAATACACGAGTATTATGCCAAGTTGGAAGATAGCGTCAACAGCTCTGGAGCATTAGCGCTAAATCCTCTATCGACTACAGTAGAGGGTGCTTCTACCTCGATGCCTGTCATTGCACCTGCTTGTCTGTTAGCTGATCCTCCATCTGTTGCAGTTAGGATAGCTAGGTCACCATGTATGATTTCAGATTACAGGTGATGGTGAACCGGATCGGATTGAAAATGCGATGCGAGAGGATGATTCAGATGAAGAGCCTACTCACTTCGTTGGGGACAGTGATGAGGATACCCCTAGTAACCCACCTACACATTAGGGGCCATCAAGTTTCAGGACACAACAACATCCTCCACATTTCTCAATGCTGAATTTGGAAGCCATCGGCCAGCAACCAGACATAGATCCGACCATTGGGGTCAAGGATTGCATGAGGAAAAGTCTGCTATGAAATTTCAGATTGGCCAATCTTTCCAAACTAAGGAGGAAGCTGTGTTGAGTGTAAAGGATTATAGCATCCGTTGTGAAGTTGAGTACAGAGTGATAGAGTCAGATCATCTCAAGTATCATAGGAAATGCAAGGGGTTCGGTAAAAGTTGCACGTGGTTGATTCACTACGCCCACCGCGGTTTGTGCAATGAGTCATTTGAGAAGAAACCACTATAGGGGTACCACAATTTTTTTCATTGTTGCATTTGTTCAGAAATTGCTACAAGGTGTAGCAGTTTTTCTTGACACGTATTCCAACGTAGGATATAATTAGGATCAATTAGGATTAATTAGAATTATTTAGTATATCTTAATATTTATTATAGAATATTACGTCAGTTTTGTTTGTGTTCTCTCGTGGTAGTTCCGTCTGCATTTTGGTGTTTGATCATTCAACTCAAAATAGGCTAGTTCTAATTGATCCTAATTATATTCTAACAGTAGGTGTAGCGGTTTATGTACATTTTTAAAACCACCATATTCTCTCACGATTTTTATAGTAATACAAAAGTTGCATTTGCGTCTGCAATATTCAAAAGTTATACTCTAATAATTATTGTTTTCAAACAATTTAAATAAATAACTTGTCCTAAATCTTTATTTTATTCTTTTAAAATTTAAATATTTACTATAATTTTTTATAATTTATTTAATTGTGACAAATTCAACTAGTGACTTCCTGATTGAATTAGGTAACGATTCAATGATCCAATAATTTGACCAATTCCATCGTCAGAAAACTATGGTGGCCTCACCAAGGTTCTTAGCTTCTTCGAAACCCCTTAAAAATAATTGATTCGCTCCTATGTAAATAGCACTTTACAGCAATCGAAAGTGGAACAATAGAAGAAGAATAATAATTATTTTTACTTATTAATGATGCTTAAAATTCTACGAAAAGAATAGAAATATTCAGTGACAGTCATGCCATGCTGCTTCACACATTGTAGTTGATATTTGGGTTGTTAAATCTTAATCTTGGAGATCTTTAAAAATAATCTTGAATGATTTTTCAAACTTGATAGGCAAAATGACAATTTAACATAGAAAAATAAGAAAGAGTAATAAGAAAAATTTGTATTTATTTCAATTGTATAAAATGATACAACATAAAATGACATTTATAGGTGTTAAGAGAATCGAAATAATAAAGACGTAATAATTTATACTAAATATTCAGATATACTAAATAGTTCTAATAAAAACTAATTGATCCTAATGTATACTAACATCGCTCCTCAAACTCAAGTGACAACTTGATTTTGAAACTTATGTAAAATAACGAAAGAAAAAAAAACTGCATAAACTGATAGAACCGGTGCAGATGGAATTGTTGGAAGGAGCGCAGATGGAACCATCGAAAGAAAATGCAAACGGAACTGCCGCAAGGAAAGCGTGGATGCAACTGGCGCAATGAAAGCACAGACGAAACTGCCGCAAGAAAGGCGAAGATGTAACTGCCACAAGGAAAGCGCAGACAAAACTGCCAAAAAGATGGCGAACTGCCCGAAAAATGCCGAAAAGATGACAAACTGCAAAGAGATGGTAAAATGTCGGAGGATGACGAACTGTTGGAAGGTGACAAAAAATATATAGTTTCTTTATGAGAATGGATAAGACACAAGACGGAGAGTATAGGCTAATCGGTGAGGTGAAAAAAGCATCAAAGCAGTGACAAAAGAAAAGATTGTGTTTATTCAAGTTGTATAAAATAATACAATATAAAAAGGTATTTATAGATGCTAAGAGAATTGAAATAGTAAAAACGTAATATTCTATATAATATATATTCAAATATACTAAATAATTCTAATGAAAACTATTTATCTTAATATATTCTAACACATTCGATTCTTGAATGATGATCCAAAGAGAGGAGAAGCCAAATCATAAGAAAGTGATCTTTGAGTTTCATGACTTGTAGGTTGCAGATTCTGTTCCTGCCAACCGTGCTACATATCAGAATCAAACTGTGGAGGAACCTTTTCTTTGATCAAATTAAATGATCTCCAAGATAATGAGAATTGATGGCATGAAAAGGAAGTTGTTGCCATGTACAATAGGATTTGAGAGGGTAAAAACAAAAAAGTATTGCTCTGAGTATTGAACGAACTTGGGATATTATGAATTGTCCTTTACATTGAGATAGCAGAGGCTTATATAGCAGCTGATATACACACAAGAATAGGTAAATCATTTAGAAGCACAACTACTTTAACAACCTTAGCTATTATACCGCATTAGCAAGCTTAGACTCTAAGTAACCTTATCATCTATTACACTCATCCTTATTAAACTAGATTGCATGAAACATTTTGTCAACATTGTTTCAAAATACAAGCAACTATATATATATATATATATATATTGTTTGTGTGTGTGGTGACGTAGAGTTACTTTTAGAACTCCATGACCCATACCTAAGGCTGCGTTTGTTTCTAAGAACAGGACATGACAAGACACTGAGAACAGGACAGGACAAGATACTGATGGACAGAGACACAAAATTTTGTGTTCTTGTATTCTGTTTGGTGATAAACTAGAACAAATTATGAAAATTCAATTTATTCTCATTTTTTCATTCAAAAAATTTGAGATGAAAGATATAACAATAAAAAAATATAATTATGAAAAATTAACAAGAATAATGAAAGAAAAATAAAAAATAAGTTATGTCCCTTGTTAGTGTCTCCGTGTCCTTCCTGTCAGGATGGACACAAAATACACTAATTCAGAGTCTCTGGACACATTGTCTCTGTCCATGTCTTCTCTGCCAAACACGATTTTGTGTCTCAGTGTCCTGTCTCTGTAAACAAATGCAGCCTAAGAGACACAGCACACAAATCTTATGGCAGTGAATCCAGATCCTTTAGCCAAGTCCATGAATGAAATCTTGCTGTGTTCATTCCTTCCTTCTTAGTGTGTGAGTTATCATGACAACATCAAATATAAACGCGTTCTTGGCAACAGCTATTGACTCAGGTGTAAACCCCGCTAAAATTAGCAAATAATTAGTCAATAAATTAAATTTTAATTAGAAAAATAAAAAATGTAAATCTAATATTAAAATAGGGTAGAACTCTTTAAAACGAGAATTTTGACACTAATTTCAAAAAATTTGGCCCAAAATTGGGCCGAATGAGCCGAACGAGGAGAGGAGAGCTTCCTAACCCTCACCATCACCATAAACCACCATAACTCCTCCGTTCGAGCTCTGATCGCCGCATCGTTTGCAGTCACGCATCCAGCGCGCCGAGCTCTACGTTTCTATCGGATCAATTTCACAGGTAAGCCACAATCCCATCTCAGATTCTCTACCCCCTTTTGATTTTCGAAATTAAGCCCTTGTAATGAGATTTTGTCGAATTTGGTATTCTAGGTTCGATTTAGCTTGCGGAGCTTGTCGGGCTGAGTTGTTTTGTTCGTGGGGACGGTAAGGATCACCTAACCTTTGCAAATTCTTGATTTTATTATAGGAATTATGAATTTTGAGGTATACATGTGTAATAGGTGTGAATTAAGTGTATATATATATATATGCATTGGAATTGAATTGTGGACATTTGGAGGCTTGGTGGAGGATTGGTGCTGAGATTTTGGTGATTTTTTTTAAAACTTATGAGGCTATGTGTGTGGCTTGAGTGGCTGCCTTGGATCAAATGTGGTGATCGGCCAAGGTATGGTTTAGGTTTCGCGCATTTAATATGTAATACTCTGTAAAAACTTAGGCTAGATGATCGTAGGATAGGAATCAATGTTTGAATATGTGAATGGCTTAGTGCTTTATTGATACATCTTGAACAAGGTTGGGTTTTGGTTTGATATGGATGTTGGTGTTGGAATTAATATTGATGAATATGAGTTTATTGGAATTAATGATGTTGCTAATGTATGATGATGAATTATTGTGGTTTGTTGCTTGTTGGTTGGTTAATGATGATTGATAGATTGTTGTTAATGAATTGAGGATATAAGAAAGTAAATTTTAAAGTTGTGACTTATAGTTTGAATGGTGGATTTTGAGGAAATGTATGAGCATTATTGTTGGTATGGGACATAGTTGTTATGGTGGTTGATGTGTTAATGAAGAAGTGTTGGAAAGTGCAGGTTTGGTGATTATTAGCATAGGATTTGTCATGGTTGAAATTGACGTTTTAAAAGTTTACAAAAAGCTATTTTTGGCTAAACTTCGGCGAGGCATAACTTGGCTTTCGGACCCTCAATTTTTTTCCAACTTATTTTAAATGAAAATTGGGTTCGTAAAGTTTATGCCGTTCGAAGAATGGAAGAAAAACGATTTAAAACGATTAAGTTATGCACGCCGGAAGTTTTGGTGTGAATTATGTATTATGCAGGTGAATATTGCAGGTTTATGCAGCTTTCTGGGTGATCTGGTATTTTTTTTAAAGAACGTACGTCCACGCGTACGCGTGGCATGAAATTTTGAACTGCACGTGCACGAGTAGCCCCATGCGTATGCGTAATGATCCAGCATGCATGACCACGCGTACGCGTGACATGATTGATAAACCACTATTTTAGGGTTTATCTTGTGCTCAATTGAGTGGATTTTATCAATCTTTCATACACTTGTTCATACAAAATGCATGTTTTACATTCTCATTCCTAATTTTGTGCTATGATGGAAAACATGCTTCTTTGGCCTTATATTTGCTAATATTAATCTTCTCTTATTACCATTAGATGCCTTGATATGTGCGTTAAGTGATTTCAGAGATTACAGGGTAGGAATGACTTAGAGGATGGAAAGCAAGCAAAGAAAAGTGGAAGGAATACAAGAAATTGAAAGAACTGCAAAGCTGTCAGCCTGACCCTCTCGCACTAAATCGATCATAACTTGAGCTACAGAGGTCCAAATGATGCGATTCTAGTTGTGTTGGAAAGCTGACGTCTGGGGCTTCGATTTGATATATAATTTACCATAGTGTCCATACAGTTAGGCGACGCGAACGCGTACTCCACGCGGACGCATCGCAGTGACGAAAATCAGTGTGGCAGATTTCGCCCCCAGCGATTTCTGGGCTGTTTTTGACCCAATTTTCGGCCCAGAAAACACAGATTAGAGGCTATAAAGTGGGGGAATCCATCCATTCATTCAACAATCACAATACAACTTTAAAATACAAAATTTTAGGTTTTTAGATGCAGTTTTTAGAGAGAGAGGCTCTCTCCTCTCTCATAGGATTTAGGATTTAGGATTTCTGTTAATTTTAGGATTGATACTTCTCTCAATTTCCAGGTTCAATGTTACTTTTATTTATTTTCTCAATTTAATTTATGAATTTTCATGTTAGATTTGATTTCTTTTATTTAATATAATTTGAGGTATTTCAGATTTAAGATTTCTTTCTTTTATTTATGTTACTGTTGCTTCCCATCTGAAGGCATTTTTATTCAAGTAGATTTTCTTCCTTTTTGCTTTGGTTAAGTAATTAGTAACACTTGAGTTATCAATCTCAGCTGTTGATTGAAATTGGAATTCTTTGCTGGTTAATTTGTACTCCAATAACTCTAGTCTTTCCATAGGAGTTGACTAGGACTTGAGGATCAAATTAATTAGTCCACGTGACCCTCCTTTGTTTAGCAAGGGTTAATTAAAGTGGGAGTAGAATCCAATTCTCATCACACCTGATAAGGATAACTAGGATAGGACTCCAATTTCTTATACCTTGCAAGAGATTTTTATAATTTTTAATTTATTTTTCTTGTTATTTAAATTACTTGTTCCTTATTTTAAAAAATCCAAAAATATACTGTTTTACATAACCAATAATAAATCATACCTCCCTGCAATTCCCTGAGAAGACGACCCGAGGTTTAAATACTTCGGTTATAAATTTTATTGGGTTTTGTTGTAAGACCCAGAATCTTTGAAAAGTCTTGTTATGATCAAGTCTCAAATCCTACAGTTATTTATAGCCTTAATTTCAGAGATCATTTTATTAAAGATAATTAAGGCAAGTTTTGATTTATTGAACTTGAGATAAGTTATAACTATTATCTAATATGATAATTATTGGATTATTTTCTATAATTATATTATAAAGTTGATAGTTATGAAATAATAAGGATTTTATATGATTTGGATTAGATAAGTAATATTTTAAATATTATTACTGCTATTTTGGAAAATGAAGAAATTAAGTATATTATTTCTAATTTTTAGATTTGGGCATTTTATTGAAAATAATTTGTAGAATTGATGAGTAAATAGTATTTTTCTATATACAAATAGTGTTGGATTTAAATTGGGTTTCAATTACTACATTATCCCCAATTTCATTTGAAATTACCAATTTGCCCCTAACCCTAACTTTCAAAATAATGAAACCCTAAAGCCTTCATCCCAGCAGCCGAAACCATGCCTTGTCCCCCCTTTCACCCACGGTTTCCCCCTTCCTCCATGAACAAAGAAACAGAAAACAAAAGAAAGAACGGAGGGCCGCAGAGGGGAAGAGAAAGAGGATTGCGCCGGCGTGCTGGGCTCACTGCCGTCGCAGTCGCCGTCGCGCCTTGCTGCGGTCAGCTTCACCGTTGCTTCCTGCCATCCTTGCCACTATGGAGCTGTTCCGATCTGGACTGAGGAAGAGAGATTGAAAGAAGCTGCTGCGCTGCCCAGAACCGCGTCCAACTCGCCGCCGTCTCCGTGGGGCTTGTGTGGCCGCGGTCACTCCTCGCCGTGGAACCCGTGTCGTCGGTGTTCACCCCACCGCCAGAGCAGATACGCACGAATGAGAGAATGGATCTGAGGGCCGAGCTGAGGTCCAACCACCGCGTCGGAGTCCTTCCGTGTCGCCGCCGCACGCGCTGTGACCTCCAGCCGTGCCGTTGCCAGTCGAGCTTACTCCGCCGCCGTGAAGCCCAGCTGCTGTTAGGAACCTTGTCGCTGCTCATGGGGTGCGCTGGTAAGCCTCTACCGCCGGAAAACGTCATTAGTGCAGCGTCACTGGAGTTCTGGCCACCGGAGAGACCTCGCTGCCACAGTGGTTGTGGTCCACTGTATGGCCGCCGGAGAAAAACCGCCTTGGCCGCTGAAACCACCGCCGGTAAGGGTCTTTGTAGTTGGTTCTCATTCCTTCCTGTTCCTGGGTCTTATGGTCATGACGTTGTTGTGCAGTCACGGTTATCATGACCGGAAGTCGTCGCTGCTGCCACTTGAGGTGGTCGCCGCCGAACCGATTCGGAAGCTGCCACTGTTTCGGTTCAGCCGTTCCTCCTTCGGTTCGGTAAGCGTTTCGATCTGAATGCCCTCTAGTTACTGCTCTATTATACGTTGAGGAGTTGTAGCATTTGTTGTTATGAGAGTTAATCTCGGTTATTATATATTGTGATTAGAGTCGTTGTGGTTGCTGAGAAAACGGTTTGGAGCTGAGGTTTTGGTAGCCGGGATTTTGATTGTTGATTTCGGGTCGAGGCGGAATGGACTCGGTGACGCGTTTGAGTTATGGAGTTGCGTTTTGAGGTAGGGGCGCTTTCCGAAAACTACAGTTTATTATTGGAATTATTACATATGGATACTGATGTGAGATATGGTGTAATTAGTGATTGTATCTGCCTTATGTATTATTTGATTGACTCGAATGATTATGGATGTTGGCTTGGCTGAATTGTTGTGTGGCTTGTGAAATGTAATGTTTGAAAATCGATTCTTTAAAGATTTGAAATATGAGTTTAATCTGTTGAGGATTGGTTTGAATCGAGTCAATTATTTTGATGATGTGAAAGATAGAATACTCTTGAAATTCAGCCGGGGTTTCAATTAAAGAAGTTTCAATGACTTTGAAAGAACCTGAATGTCTATTGACAAGTTTCATTTTGAAATGTTTTGAGAAAGGTTTTAAGTACTCTTTGAATTCTGAATTCTTGCAAGACCAAAACAATTTTGAACAGTTGAAACGTTCTAGAATTTATCATGGGGGTTGAAGTTGGTTTTGCCTAAGTAAAGAAAACGGCTTTGAAAGAAGTAAATGATTACATGACTCGGTTTGGCTTAGATCCTATTTGCTTACTCAAATAAGAAAGCCAATGTTTTAATGATTTTAAATGAATTTGGCGAAATGAGATATGTTATTCTCCCCTAAAGACTTGGGACTCTGCCGAGAAACTTTTGTTATGAAATCCCATTGTTGTATGGGTAATTTTGAATACTTTGAGATAAATCCTTAACTTGCCATGGTTTTGGAAGTTTTGGAAAGACAATGCCGAGGGTGGCTTTGTTTTAAAAAGGGAACTCACTTTGAGTAAATTTGGCTTATGAGCCTGAGATGATTTGAGAAACGAGATTTCTAAAGCCAAGGCTGGAAAGAGTTGAAACTTGATTTCAAAGTGAAGCGATTTGAGAAAAAGTGATTGATGGCTTAAATGCCAGTTTTATGAATTTGATGATGTTGGATGGAGGAAGTGCTGTTTTGTTATGGGCCGGAATGGCTGTGTATGATTATGAATATTGGCTGGTTCTGGATTGAACCGTGAACCGGAATGGCTGTGTATGATATTGATTTATGGCTGATTGCCGAATGAGTTATGGGCCGTATGGCTGACTATGAATTATGAATTTAAGCCGGATGGCTAAGATGGATGTTGATCCATGGTTGGGACTGAATGAATATATGCTTGAGATACCTGGGTAGTAGCAAGGGTTGTGGTTCGTCCCACTTGCTCCAGGTCAGAGATTGTGACGCCTGGGTAGTAGCGGTAGTAGTGGTGATTCCACTCGCTCCAGGTTGAGCTTTTAAACACCCGCCTGGGTAGTAGCCGCAGTAGTGGTTGTTCCACTGGCTCTGGGTTGAGCGGGTAGTAGCAATGGGGTTATAGCTCAAACCTACTTGCTCCGCGAGGGGTGTTCCTGTCCATGGTTAGCTACCAGGACGTGTCGGGTTGGCTATATAACCGACAGATGATATCATCAGCCACTAGGGACAGGCATGCATCATATGCATTTATGTGACATTTTTTGGGTGTGCATATTATACTTGGTTTGCCTATGTGACTAATTGCTAATTGTTCTACTTGCGATAACTATTTGTTTGTGCTTGCATCCTTCTATTTGTGTTTGCTACTGGGACTTTGTTGGACTGTGGTGATTGGTTGCTGGTTGGATTGTTTGGGCCTAGGGCCATGGTTGGAATGAGGTGAACCGATGGTTGATTTCACTTTTGTGTTTCTGGTTTGGAATAAAATTATGAAGTATATATATGGATGTACTCTTTATGAGTTTTTGTAAGTTGTATGGTATTTATGGATGTACGTTATCGAACGAAAGAATTTTTGGGAGCGGTATTGCGGTTTAAAGTTTCAAACAGGCTCATATTTTAGTATTAAATAGTATAAAAGTCGTCGTAATGTCCGAGCTATCAGAGTCGCGCAGCCGGAAGTGTGAGCTTTGGTAGTTAGGGTGTTACATTTGTTACTTGTGACAACCAAACTTTTGTACGAAAGGATTCTCTGTTGGTTTAGAAGCTATACTTACAACGCGATTATTTTTATTAAAATTCTTTACCGATAAAAAATTCGATCGTCAAAAATGGCGTCGTTGCCAGGGAATTGCAAACGTGTGCCTTATTATTAGTTATTGTAAATATTTTTCTTGTTTGTTTTCTTCGTTTTGATTTAAAAAAAATTCAGATTTTTATTTTAAAATTTTTTATCTTATCTTATCTTAGTTTTAAATTTCAAAATTCAAATATTTTTCAAAAATCATATCTTTTTCAAAATCTTATCTTATCTTATTTTAAAAATCAAATTTCAAATTTCAATATTTAAATTCCAAAATTCAAAATTCAAAATTCAAAATTTAAATTTAAAATTTTAAAAATCAAACCTTTTCAAAATTTAAATCTTTTTCAAATCTTTATCTTATATTGTTGACTTTTTCAAAAATTCAAAATTTAAAATTTAAATTTCAAAACCTTTTAATTGTAAAAACCTATCTTACCTAACTTATCTTATCTTTTCTAATCTTAAAATCAATTCTTTTTCAAACCTTTTCTCTTATTTATTTTATTTTTCTTTGCTTGTTTATTTGTTTTTGTTTTTAATTTTTATTAGCTACTATGAATTGTCACCCATCTGGTTTCAAGTTTGGTTCCAATGTTGTTGTAAGGAATGGAAACTATAATGAAAATAGGCATCAAGGTTGGAAAAATCAAAGATGGGAGGAGCCACAAGGATTTGATCAACCCTCTTGGCAACAATCCCCTCCAATGCGCTATAACCAACAAGTCCCACCATATGCTTATGAACCACTTCCTCAACACAACTCTGAACCACCATACTCACAAGCACCTTATCACCAAACACCCCCATATGACCCTAATCCTTATCCACCACACCAACCACCATATGAACCACACCCAAAACCACCACCTCAATATTCACCATCTCCATTGGATAACAACACACTCATCTCTAATATCATTGGTCTCACCTCTACACTCCAAAATCTTATATCTCGCATGGACCAACCCTCTACCTCCAATATTCAACCCTCAAGCTTCAGTGCGCTTCCTTTTCAACCACATAATAATCTTCCCATCCCATCACCACCCTCCATGGAAGAGCACCGACATCCATCAAGCAAGATGATCCCAATTATGCTATTGATATGGAACAAGAAAGAAGGAATCATCTTTGCGAACCCATACTTTATAAGAAGCTAGAGGAGGCCCTACAGATGAAGGTAGTAGAAACCCTTGAAGTCGAAGGAGTGGTTGAAGAATTAGTGAAGGAAGACCTCAAGGAAGAGTCTGATCTTGTCTTAGAGCAAGAGGAGGCCCAAAAGGTGAAGATGGAAGAGACCCTTGTAGATGAAGGAATAGTTGAAAGGAGCTGTCATGGAAAGGAAATCATCAAGGATGAGTACGATTTTATACTAAAACAACTGGAAAAAGCAGTAATTATTAAAGAAGAAGAAGCACAACCTCCCATGCCCTTGGTGAGTAATGAAGAAGAGATTGAATTGGAAGAAAGCTACCAAGAGGAAGAGGTTGAACTAGAAGAAGCTTGTAAAGAGGAGGAAGTTGCCAAGGGAGAGCACAAGGGAATGGAGCTTGAAATCACCTTCCCAAAGCTGTTGGAGACCTCTCCCCCAAAGCCATTACCATCCAATACAACATTCAAGTGGGTAAAATTCTTATCCTTGCCCTTTACTTTCCCACTTGAATATGGTTTACTTGAGACAGATGGTCAGCTTAGAGCTCTTTGTGGCCTTAAGAGTAAGAGGGAGATGGTTAGTGGTTGGCAACACAATCCTAGGTTCGTTGTGGTTGGGAGCTCAAAGTTTAAATGCAAAGGTTGGTGTAAAGCTCAACTGAATGGGTCAAGGAAGCTGTTTGGATGCCTCAGTGAGAATTCGGATTGCTTACCACCCGGTTGGAATAAAGATGGTCAACAAGAAGACGGGTGCAAAAGCAAGGTTTGGGACTGGTATGCGAAATTGTGATCATCAATGGCACCATCATCATGGTACACACAATTGTAATCTCAACTCTTTATCACAACTCCGCACAACTAACCAGCAAGTGCACTGGGTCGTCCAAGTAATAAACCTTACGTGAGAAAGGGTCGATCCCACGGAGATTGTCGGCTTGAAGCAAGCTATGGTCACCTTGTAAATCTCAGTCAGGAGGATTCAAATGGTTATGGAGAATTGATAATTAAAAGATAAATAAAACATAAAATAAAGATAGAGATACTTATGTAATTCTTCGGTTGGAATTTTAGATAAGCGTATGAAGATGCTTTGTTCCTCCTGAACCTCTGCTTTCCTATTGCCTTCTTCCAATCATTCATACTCCTTTCCATGGCAAGCTTTATGTTGGGCATCACCGTTGTCAATGGCTACTTCCCGTCCTCTCAGTGAAAACGTTCCAAATGCGCTGTCACCGCACGGCTAATCATCTGTCGGTTCTTGATCATGTCGGAATAGGATCCATTGATCCTTTTGCGTCTGTCACACGCCCCACAATCACGAGTTTGAAGCTCGTCACAGTCATCCCTTCCCAGATCCTACTCGGAATACCACAGACAAGGTTTAGACGTTCCGGATCTCAGGAATGGCCACCAATAATTCTAGCCTATACCACGAAGGTTCTAATCTTAGATCAGAAACCCAAGAGATACGCATTCAAGCCATTGCTAGTAGAACGGAGGTGGTTGTCAGGCACATGTTCATAGGTGAGAATGATGATGAGTGTCACGGATTATCACATCCATCAAGTTGAAGAACAAATGAATATCTTGGAGAAGAAATAGACTTGAGTTGAATAGAAAAACAATAGTACTTTGTATTAATTCTTGAAGAACAGCAGAGCTTCACACCTTAATCTATGGTGTGTAGAAACTCCACTGTTGAAAATACATAAGAATAAGGTCTAGGCATGGCCGAATGGCCAGCCTCCAAACGTGTCTAAAATAGCATAAGGCTTCTCAAAGATCCATAGTATGAGTAAAAGATCAAAATACAATAGCAAAAGGTCCTATTTATAGAAAACTAGTAGCCTAGGGTTACAAAAATAGGTAATTAATGCAGAAATCTTCTTCCGGGCCCACTTGATATGTGCTTGGGCTGAGCATTGAAGCTTCCATGTGTAGAGACTTTTCTTGGAGTTAAACGCCAGCTTTTGTGCCAGTTTGGGCGTTTAACTCCAGCTTTTGTGCCAGTTTTGGAATTAAACGCCAAAATTCTTGAGCTGACTTGAAACACCGGTTTGGGCCATCAAATCTCGAGCAAAGTATGGACTATTATATATTGCTGGAAAGCCCAGGATGTCTACTTTCCAACGCAATTGAGAGCATGCCAATTGGGCTTCTGTAGCTCCAGAAAATTCACTTTGAGTGCAGGGAGGTCAGAATCCAACAGTGATAAACCACTATTTTATGGTTTATCTTGTGCTCAATTGAGTGGATTTTATCAACCCTTTTACCCACTTATTCATAATATTTGCATGGTTTTATATTTCCTTCTTGATTTTGTGCTATGATTGAAAACATGCTTCTTTTATCTTATATTTGCTTATTATTAATCCTCTCTTATTACCATTAGATGCCTTGATATGTGTGTTAAGTGATTTCAGAGATTACAGGGCAGAAATGGCTCAGAGGATGGAAAGGAAGCATGCAAAAGTGGAAGGAATACAAGAAGTTGGAGAAATTGCTAAGCTGTCCAGCCTGACCTCTTCGCACTCAAACGGCTATAACTTTAGCTACAAAGATCCAAACGATGCAGTTCCAGTTGCGTTGAAAAGCTAACGTCCGGGGCTTCGATTTGATATATAATATGCCATATTTTCTCTGACACTAGGTGACACGATCGCGTGCTCCATGCGGCCGCATCGCAGTGACAAAAATCCAGCGTGATTGAATTCGAGACCAGCGAATTCTGGGCTGTTTTTGACCCAGTTCTCGGCCCAGAAAACACAAATTAAAGGCTATAAAGTGGAGGAATGCATCCATTCATAATCAGGCTTTCATATTCACAATTTTAGGAGTAGATGTAGTTTTTAGAGAGAGAGGTTCTCTCCTCTCTCTTAGGATTAGGATTTAGGACTTCTCTTAGTTTTAGGAGTGACTCTCAATCCCAGGTTCTTTATTTTTATTTATTTTTCCAATTTAATTTATGAACTTTTCCATGTTATGATTTGAATATTTTATTTAATATAATTTGAGGTATTTCAGACTTATGATTGCTCTCTTTAATTTATTAATGCTCTGTGTTTATCCAAGTTATTTTCATTCAAGTAGACTTTCTTCCCTTTTGGCTTTGGTTAAATAATTGGAGACTCTTGAGTTATCAAACTCATTGTTGATTGAAAATTAGAATTCTTCAAGAATTAATTCGAGTTCCACTAACTCTAACTTTTCCTAAAGAAAGACTAGGACTTGAGGAATCAGAATTAATTCATCCACTTAACTTACCTTCATAGTTAGAGGTCAACAAAGTGGGAGAAAAGTCCAATTCTCGTCACAATCGATAAGGATAACCAGGATAGGACTTTCGGTTCTCATACCTTGCCAAGAGTTTATTTTACAGTTATTTATTTATTTTTATTGCTTGAAAATATACCTGTGCACATTGCCCAAACTCCAAAACCTCAATTTACAAACTCATAACCAATAATAAGAACATACCTCCCTGCAATTCCTTGAGAAGACGACCCGAGGTTTAAAATACTCGGTTATCAATTTCAAAGGGGTTTGTTACTTGTGACAACCAAAACGTTTGTACAAAGGGATTTCTGTCGGTTTAGAGACTATATCTACAACGCGACTGTTTTTATGAAATTTTTTACTGGCAAAAATCCTAACGTCAAACAGCATCTACAGTCCCTTTTCAGCCTCTGAATCAGATTTTTGCTCAGGTCCCTCAATTTCAGTAAAAAAATACCTGAAATCACAGAAAAATACACAAACTCATAGTAAAGTCCAGAAAAGTGAATTTTATTTAAAAACTAATAAAAACATAATAAAAACTAACTAAAATATATTAAAAACATACTAAAAACAATGCCAAAAAGCGTATAAATTATTCGCTCATCACAACACCAAACTTAAATTGTTGCTTGTCCCCAAGCAACTGAAAATCAAATAGAATAAAAAAGAAGAGAATATACAATGAATTCCAAAAATATCTATGAAGATTAGTATTAATTAGATGAGCGGGGCTTTTAGCTTTTTGCTTCTGAACAGTTTTGGCATCTCACTTTATTCCTTGAAGTTCAGAATGATTGGCATCTATAGGAACTCAGAATCCAGATAGTGTTATTGATTCTCCTAGTTAAGTATGTTGATTCTTGAACACAGCTACTTTATGAGTCTTGGCCGTGGCCCTAAGCACTTTGTTTTCCAGTATTACCACCGGATACATAAATGCCACAGACACATAACTGGGTGAACCTTTTCAGATTGTGACTCAACTTTGCTAGAGTCCCCAGTTAGAGGTGTCCAGGGTTCTTAAGCACACTCTTCTTTTTGCTTTGGACCTCGACTTTAACCGCTCAGTCTCAAGTTTTCACTTGACATCTTCACGCCACAAGCACATGGTTAGGGACAGCTTGGTTTAGCCGCTTAGGCCAGGATTTTATTCCTGTGGACTCTCCTATCCACTGATGCTCAAAGCCTTGGATCCTTTTTATCACCCTTGCCTTTTGTTTTAAAGGGGTATTGGCTTTTTCTGCTTGCTTTTCTTTTTTTTTTCTCTTTTTTTTTCTGCAAGCTTTTCACTGCTTTTTCTTGCTTCAAGAATCAATTTTATGATTTTTCAGATCATCAGATAACATTTCTCCTTTTCCCATCATTCTTTCAAGAGCCAACAATTTTAACATTCATAAACAATCAAATTAAAAAATATGCACTGTTCAAGCATTCATTCAGAAAAACAATAGTATTTCCACCACATCAAGATAATTAAACTGTTTTAAAATTTGAAATTCATGCACTTCTTTTTCTTTTTCAATTAAAAACATTTTTCATTTAAGAAAGGTGATGGATTCATTTTCATAGCTTTAAGGCATAGACACTTAGACACTAATGATCATGTAATAAAGACACAAACATAAATAACATAAGCATAAAAATTCGAAAAACAGGAAAATAAAGAACAAGGAAATTAAAGAACGGGTCCACCTTAGTGATGGCGGCTTGTTCTTCCTCTTGAAGATCTTATGGAGTGCTTGAGCTCCTCAATATCTCTTCCTTGCCTTTGTTGTTCCTCTCTCATGGTTCTTTGATCTTCTCTAATTTCATGACGGAGGATAGAGTGCTCTTGGTGCTCCACCCTTAGTTGTCCCATGTTGGAACTTAATTCTCCTAGGGAGGTGTTGATTTGCTCCCAATAGTTTTGTGGAGAAAAATGCATCTCTTGAGGTATCTCAGGGATTTCATGATGAGGAGTTTCCTCATGCTCTTGGTGAGGTTCTCTCACTTGCTCCATCCTTTTCTTAGTGATGGGCTTGTCCGCCACCTTGTAGAGTTCTTGGGATATAACNNNTTTGCTTTGAATTTCATTTTCATTTTGTAATTTAGGGAGCCTATTTAAAGGCCTTAGTTTCTGCATTTGAAGGGGGGGGGGATTAAAGGGGAATCCAGCCCCTGAGAGGGGACTTACTTTCACTTTTAGCTAGTTTTCCTTTTCTTTGTAATTGAATTCAGAGCTATGATTCACTAAACCCCCTTTCATTGGGTTAGGGAGCTCTATTGTAATTCAATGAATCAATAATAGTTTATCTTCTTCTTCAATCTTTTCTCTTGAATTTTGTTAGAAAGCTTCTCGATCTAATTCCACTTCGACCTCACTCTATTGTGAGTTTTTACTTGACGATAACCGGTGCACTTGCCGGAAGGAATTTTGCCGATCGTGCAATTTCCTAAATCGTAGCATAACAAGTTTTTGCGCACCAAGTTTATGGCGCCGTTGCCGGGGATTGGTTTTTGATTGACAATTCTCCAATTGGAAGTTAACTAGATTGAGCAATTTTTCTTTTCTTTTGTTAATAATTTTTGTTTTAGTTTGTTACTGCTTCTCTAATCATGATGCTATGAATCATGATAGCCCGGTCTATAGTAACTTCAGACCGGTTGCTAGTAGGAATGACTGAGCGTTGGATGAACTCCAACCATCCCCTAGCCACGAGCTTGAGGTCATGCCTTCTTAGTTGAACCGGCTTTCCTCTTGAATCACTCTTCCATTGAACGCCCTCTTCACAGATGTCCATGAGGACTTGGTCCAACCTTTGATCAAAGTTGACCCTTCTAGTGTATGGGTGTGCATCTCCTTGCATCATAGGCAAATTGAATGCCAACCTTACATTTTCCGGACTAAAGTCTAAGTATTTCCCTCGGACCATTGTAAGCCAATTCTTAGGATCCGGATTCACACTTTGATCATGGTTCTTGGTGATCCATGCATTGGCATAGAAATCTTGAACCATTAAGATTCCAACTTGTTGAATGGGGTTGGTGAGAACTTCCCAACCTCTTCTTCGGATCTCATGTCGGATCTCCGGATATTCGCCCTTTTTGAGCTTAAAAGGGACCTCGGGGATCACCTTCTTCTTGGCCACAACTTCATAGAAGTGGTCTTGATGCACCCTTGAGAGGAATCTCTCCATCTCCCATGACTCGGAGGTGGAAGCTTTTGCCTTCCCTTTCCTCTTTCTAGAGGTTTCTCCGGCCTTTGGTGCCATTAATGGTTATGGAAAAACAAAAAAGCTTTAGCTTTTACCACACCAAACTTATAAGGTTGCTCATCCTCGAGCAAAAGAAGAAAGAAGAGAGTAGAAGAAGAAAAAATAGAGGAGATGGATGGGGCTTTGTGTTTCGGCCAAGGGGGAGAAGTGGTGTTTAGGTTGTGTGAAAATGAAGGAGTGAAGATGGGTTTATATAGGAGTGGGGAGGGGGTATGGTTCGGCCATTATGGGTGGGTTTGGGTGGAAAAGTGGTTTGAATTTGAATGGTGAGGTAGGTGGGGTTTTATGAAGGATGGATGTGAGTGGTGAAGAGAATGGTGGGATTTGATAGGTGAGGGGTTTTTGGGGTAGAGGTATTGAGGTGATGGGTGAAGAAGAGAGAGAGAGATGGGGTAGGTGGGGATCCTGTGGGGTCCACAGATCCTGAGGTGTCAAGGATTTCTCATCCCTACACCATGTGGCGTGCAAAACGCCCCTTGCTGCCAATCCTGGCGTTAAACGCCAGGCTGCTGCCCATTTCTGGCGTTTAACGCCAGCTTCTTGCCCATTTCTGGCGTTTAACGCCAGCTTCTTGCCCATTTCTGACGTTAAACGCCAGTCTGGTGCCCATTTCTGGCGTTAAACGCCCAGAATGGTGCCAGACTGGGCGTTTAACGCCCATTCTGCTACCCTTACTGGCGTTTAAACGCCAGTAAGTGTCTCCTCCAGGGT
The DNA here is from genome assembly GCF_000816755.2 of Arachis ipaensis. Lineage (NCBI taxonomy): Eukaryota > Viridiplantae > Streptophyta > Magnoliopsida > Fabales > Fabaceae > Arachis > Arachis ipaensis. The sequence goes on along the minus strand of NC_029791.2, from coordinate 17,697,520 downwards.
GTTCTATTTTTCATTCTATTTTTCCTTCTGTTTTTGATTTTTCAATTGTTTTTTGTGACTTCACATGATCATCAACCTATAGAAAACATAAAATAACAAAAGAAAATAGAAATTTAATATAGATAAGTAAAAATTGGGTTGCCTCCCAACAAGGGCTTCTTTAATGTCAATAGCTTGACAGTGGCTCTCATGGAGCTTTACAAATATTCAGAGCAATGTTGGAACCTCCCAACACCAAACTTAGAGTTTGACTGTGGGGGCTCTGTTTGACTCTGTATTGAGAGAAGCTCTTCATGCTTCCTCTCCATGGTGACAGAGGGATATCCTTGAGCTTTAAATACAAGAGAGTCTTTATTCACTTGAATGATCAATTCTCCTCTGTCAACATCAATCACAGCTTTTGCTGTGGCTAGGAAGGGTCTGCCAAGGATGATAGATTCATCCATACACTTCCCAGTCTCTAGGATTATGAAATCAGCAGGGATGTAATGGTCTTTAACTTTTACCAAGACATCCTCTACAAGTCCATAAGCCTGTTTCTTTGAATTGTCTGCCATCTCCAATGAGATTCTTGCAGCTTGTACCTCAATGATCCCTAGCTTCTCCATTACAGAGAGAGGCATAAGGTTTATACTTGATCCCAGGTCACACAGAGCCTTCTCAAAGGTCATGGTGCCTATAGTACAAGGTATTGAGAACTTTCCAGGATCTTGTCTCTTCAGAGGTAATTGCTGCCTAGTCAAGTCATCCAGTTCTTTGATGAGCAATGGAGGTTCATCCTCCCAAGTCTCATTACCAAACAACCTGGAATTTAGCTTCATGATTGCTCCAAGGTACTTAGCAACTTACTCTTCAGTAACATCTTCATCCTCTTCAGAGGAAGAATACTAATCAGAGCCCATGAATGGCAAAAGTAATTTAATGGAATCTCTATGGTCTCAGTCTGAGCTTCAGATTCCCATGGTTCCTCATTAGGGAACTTCTTTGAGGTCAGTGGACGTCCATTGAGGTCTTCCTCAGTGGAGATTACTGCCTCTTCCTCCTCTCCAGGTTCGGCCATGTGAGACGTGTTTATGGCCTTGCACTCTCTCTTTGGATTCTCTTCTGTATTGCTTGGGAGAGTACTAGGAGGGAGTTCAGTAATTTTCTTACTCAGCTGACCCACTTGTGCCTCCAAATTTCTAATGGAGGATCTTGTTTCAGTCATAAAACTTTGAGTGGTTTTGATTAGATCAGAGACAATGGTTGCTAAATCAGAGTGGCTCTGCTTAGAATTCTCTATTTGTTGCTGAGAAGATGATGGAAAAGGCTTGCTATTGCTAAACCTATTTCTTCCACCATTATTATTGTTAAAAACCTTGTTGGGGTCTCTGTTGATCCTTCCATGAGAGATTTGGATGATTTCTCCACGAAGGATTATAGGTGTTTCCATAGGGTTCTCCCATGTAATTCACCTCTTTCATTGCTGGGTTCTCAGGATCATAAGCTTCTTCTTCAGAGGAAGCTTCCTTAGTACTGCCTGTTGCTGCTTGCATTTCAGACAGACTCTGAGAAATCATATTGACTTGTTGGGTCAATATTTTATTCTGAGCCAATATGGCATTCAGAGTATCAATCTCAAGACCTCCTTTCTTCTGAGTTGTCCCATTATTCACAGGATTCCTTTCAGAAGTGTACATGATGAGGATCTTCCAATGGAAGTCCATGAAACTTGCAATTTTGTTGCATTAGAGAAACTAATTGAGGCTTAAGCTCAAAGTTGTTTGCTCCAATGGCAGGGATTGAGATGCTTCTCCCATAGAAGTCGGGAGTAGGTGCAGTAAAGTCACCAAGCACCTTCCTTACATTGTTGGCATTGTTGTTTTCGGCTGCCATGGTTTCTTCTTCTTTGAAAAGCTCTGTTAGGCCCTCTAAAGAGAGATGTTCTTTAGCTTCTCTTAGCTTTCTCTTCAAGGTCCTTTCAGGTTCAGGATTAGCTTGAAAAAGTATGTCTTTATCTTTGTTCCTGCTCATATGAAAGAGAAGAGAACAAGAAAGTAGGGAATCCTCTATGTCACAGTATAGAGATTCCTTGAGGTGTCAGAGGAAAAGAAGAATAGAAGGAGGAGGTAGATAGAAGAGAATTCGAACATATAAAGAAAGAGGGAGTTTGAATTGCACCTTGAGGAAGAGTGTTAGTCCTTTAAATAGAAGGATGTGAGAAGAGGGGAAGAATTTTCGAAATTAAAGTAAAAGATTTTGAAATAATTAAAAAGAAATTTTGAAAATTTGATTGATGATTTTCGAAAATTAAGATTGGGAAAGAAATTAAGTGATTTTTGAAAAAGATTTTGAAATTAGAAATAAAAAAGATATGATTGAGAGTTAATTTTGAAAAAGATGTGATTGAGAAGATATGATTGAGAAGATATGATTGAAAATCAATTTAGAAAAAGAAAGTTTTTAAAATTAAAGTTGATTACTTGACTAACAAGAAATTAAAAGATATGATTCTTAAAATTTAAAATTTGATCATTTCTTAATAGGCAAGTAACGACTTGAAAATTTTGAAGTAAATCTTTAATTATAACATGGATTTTCGAAAATAAAAAAATGGAAAGAAATTGATTTTGAAGAGATATGATTGAAAAGATGTGATTTGAAAAAGATTTGATTTTGAAAAATTATGAAGATTTGAAAAAAAATCTAAATTAAAAACAAAATCTTCCCTCTAGTGTCATCCTGGCGTTAAACGCCCAAAACTCTACCTTTTTGGGCGTTAAACGCCCAGCCAGGTACCTTGGCTGGCATTTAAACGCCAGTTTTCCTTCTTCACTGGGCGTTTTGAACGCCCAGCTTTTTCTGTTTGATTCCTCTGCTGAATGTTCTGAATCTTCAATTCTCTGTATTATTGACTTGAAAAGACACGATTTTAAAAATATTTTTGAATTTTTAATTTCAGCAGCTAAATTGATGAGAATCAATCAGCTTTTGTGATGCTAAGAACATCACCTTGAAACTCTAGAATTCATTCTTAAAAATTTTGAAAAGTACCTAATCTAAGCAACAAGATGAACCGTCAATTGTCTAAACTCGAACAATCCCCGGCAACGGCGCCAAAAACTTGGTATACAAAATTGTGATCATCAATGGCGCCATCATCATGGTACGCACAATTGTAATCTCAACTCTTTATCACAACTCTGCACAACTAACCAGCAAGTGCACTGGGTCGTCCAAGTAATAAACCTTACGTGAGTAAGGGTCGATCCCACGGAGATTGTCGGCTTGAAGCAAGCTATGGTCACCTTGTAAATCTCAGTCACGCGGATTCAAATGGTTATGGAGAATTGATAATTAAAAGATAAATAAAACATAAAATAAAGATAGAGATACTTATGTAATTCTTCGGTTGGAATTTCAGATAAGCATATGAAGATGCTTTATTCCTCCTGAACCTCTGCTTTTCTATTGCCTTCTTCCAATCATTCATACTCCTTTCCATGGCAAGCTTTATGTTGGGCATCACCGTTGTCAATGGCTACTTCCCATCCTCTCAGTGAAAATGTTTCAAATGCGCTGTCACCGCACGGCTAATCATCTGTCGGTTCTCGATCATGTCGGAATAGGATCCATTGATCCTTTTGCGTCTGTCACACGCCCCACAATCGCGAGTTTGAAGCTCGTCACAGTCATCCCTTCCCAGATCCTACTCGGAATACCAAAGACAAGGTTTAGACGTTCCGGATCTCAGGAATGGCCGCCAATAATTCTAGCCTATACCACAAAGGTTCTAATCTTAGATCAGAAACCCAAGAGATACGCATTCAAGCCATTGCTAGTAGAACAGAGGTGGTTGTCAGGCACATGTTCATAGGTGAGAATGATGATGAGTGTCATGGATCATCACATCCATCAAGTTGAAGAACAAATGAATATCTTGGAGAAGAAATAGACTTAAGTTGAATAGAAAAACAATAGTACTTTGTATTAATTCTTGAAGAACAGCAGAGCTCTACACCTTAATCTATGGTGTGTAGAAACTCCACCGTTGAAAATACATAAGAACAAGGTCTAGGCATGGCCGAATGGCCAGCCTCCAAACGTGTCTAAGATAGCATAAGGCTTCTCAAAGATCCATAGTATGAGTAAAAGATCAAAATACAATAGCAAAAGGTCCTATTTATAGAAAACTAGTAGCCTAGGGTTACAGAAATAGGTAATTAATGCAGAAATCTTCTTTCGGGCCCACTTGGTGTATGCTTGGGCTGAGCATTGAAGCTTCCATGTGTAGAGACTTTTCTTGGAGTTAAACGCAAGCTTTTGTGCCAGTTTTGGAGTTAAACGCCAGAATTCTTGAGCTGACTTGGAACACCGGTTTGGGTCATCAAATCTCGGGCAAAGTGATGACAAGTCATCTTAGCCTAGTTTCACTAGTCTTTTTCTTTTGTTTTCAAATGAATTATGCACTTTCTTGAGCCATAAGCAAGCCAATTGGGTAGATTTTCATGCTTCCTTTGATTTAATCAACCATAGATGAATTAATGCAATTTCATGAAGTTTTATGCTATAATTGTCACATATTATGAAAGAATGAATATCTCATGATTTTGAGCATAGCTTTGATGTGTTTGGTTGATTAATGATAGGTGAAGAAAGCTTGGAGAAAGGTTGAAGCAAGAAGGAATGGCTAGGAGGAAGAGAGGACAAAAAGTTTGAGCAAAAGTTTGCCTCAAACTTTAGCTCAAACTTTTGGAATAAGTGAAAACGAACCAGGGAGCAAAAAGCTTAACCAAAAGTTTGCCTCAAACTTTTGCGCAAACTTTTGGGCAAAAAGCTTGAGCAAAAGTTTGCCTCAAACTTTTTGGCAAACTTTTGGGAGAAAAGCTTGAGCCAACGTTTGCCTCAAACTTTTTGGAAAACGTTGGCATCACAAATCAACACCCTGGAGAGCAAAAGTTTGCGCCAACGTTTGCCTCAAACGTTTTGGCAAACGTTGGCGCCATGAGTGTGCAAGGGGGAGCCAACGTTTGAGCAAAAGTTTGACCCCAAACTTTGGCTCAAACGTTGGTAGCAGCAAGGATGGGGTGGCTGATATGAAAAGTTTGAGTAAAAGTTTGCCTCAAATTTTTACTCAAACTTTTACTCAAGCTTTTATAATTCCCAACCCGGTTCACTTCGGTTCTTTTTCCAACTCCGAGAGCAATCAACCAAGGCCTCTATCAACCCAATTCCATTAAGAGCAAAGGCCCAATCCAAGGCTTGAAGACCATTTGAAGAAAGTGTATAAATAGATTAGGATTTAAGTTTCTAGGGGAGCTTTCTTTTCGGTTTTGATTTAGTAGTTTTGTAGAGAGCTCACTTTTACATTTTGGCATTGTTGCTTGAATTCAAGAGAATTTGGGGAGGAGAATTGATCTCTCTTCTTTCTTGTTTTTGCTTGAATACTCTTTACTTTTCTTGCTTCGGATCTTGGATGGAGAATTGAAGAAATTCTATTTCAATCTCAACTTGGGATCTTGTTTAATTTTACTGCACAATTGAATTTCAATTTCTGATAATTGCTTCTTCTTCTACTTTCTCTGCAATTTACATTTCCTTTGCAATTGCTCTTGTTGGATCTAGGAAGGCATTGAGATCTAGACTTGGTTATCTAGTCTCTTGAGTCCTGAGATCTGGATTTCACATTTTCGATTCTCTGTTTAACACTTTTCAAGCCCATTTACAATTCTGTTTTAGATCCGATTCAATTCAAGTCATTTTCTACTCTTCTGATTGTTGAATTTTACTTTTCATTATTTAATTTCTGCAAATCCAATTCCCAATTCCCTTTACAGTTCAAGCCATTTACATTTCTTGCACTTTAAGATTCCGTAATTTACATTTCTTGCGTTCTAAGTTTCTGCCATTTAATTTCTTGCTCTTTAAGATTCAGCACTCTAATTCCTGTTCTCTTTAATTTCATGCAAATTTCCCATTCCCTTTACTTTCTGTGCAATTTAAATTTTGTTGATCACAAATCTCTCAACCAAATCATGATTCGCTTGACTAAATCAACCACTAAATTAAAATTGCTCAATCCTTCAATCCCTGTGGGATCGACCTCACTCCCGTGAGTTTTTATTACTTGATGCGACCCGGTGCACTTGCCGGTGAGTTTTGTGTCGGATCGTTTTTCGCACATCAAGTTTTTGGCGCCGTTGCCGGGGATTGATCAGATTGACAATGATTAAGTGAAGTGGAGATCTAGATCAAGCACTTTTACTTTTCTGGTCTTTAATTTTCAATTAACCCACTAACTGTTTGAATTTTTGCTTAAGCTAACTAGAACTTCATTCTAGCAATAGATTGA
>NC_029791.2:17683883-17689364 GCF_000816755.2 Arachis ipaensis | reverse complement strand
CCAAAATATCTCATCAAGTTTTTGGCGCCGTTGCCGGGGCTTGATTAGATTGACAATGATTAAGTGAGGTGGTAGTTTAGATCAAGCAATTTTTCTTTTCGGTTTCTTTAATTTTTGACTAACCCACTCACTGTTTGAATTTTTGCTTAAGCTAACTGGAACTTCATTCTAGCAATAGATTGAAGTGTCACTGGTTTTTGTGTGATTCTTGTGTTTTGCTTGTATGTCAGATGCAAGAAGAGAGATCCCTACCTTTCATGAAACTGACGAAAGAATCCTCCGAAGGCTAAGAAGAGAAGCAAGAGAAAAAAATGTTGCTGGAGAGGAAGAATCAGATGAAGAATATCATGAATTGGAGGAACACTCAACAAATCCAACAAATCCACCAGTGAGAATGGCCAACAACAATGGTCAACCCCAGAGGAGAGTCTTGGCTTCATATACATTTGCTAATCCAAGGCATTGTGGGAGTAGCATCCTTACCCCAAATGTCGATGCAAATAACTTTGAATTGAAGCCCCAACTCATCACCTTGGTGCAGAACAACTGTTCCTAAGGAGGAGGCCCCTTGGAAGATCCAAACCAGCACCTATCCACCTTCCTGAGGATATGTAACACAGTGAAGACCAATGGTGTGCATCCTGACAGTTACAAATTGCTGCTCTTTCCATTTTCCCTCAAAGACAAAGCCACTCAATGGTTGGAGTCATTTCCAAGAGATAGCATCAACAATTGGAAAGATCTAGTGAGCAAATTCCTTGCTAAATTTTACCCGCCTCAGAGGATTATTAGATTGAAGACCGAAGTACAAACATTCACACAGATGGATGTTGAACCTCTCTATGAGGCATGGGAGAGATACAAGGCTCTAATCAGGAAGTGCCCTCCTGAGATGTTTAATGAATGGGATAAACTCCAAAATTTCTATGAAGGACTGACAATGAAAGCTCAAGAGGCACTTGACTATTCCGCAGGAGGCTCGATGCAACTTATGAAGACAGCTGAAGAAGCTCAGAACCTCATTGATATGGTGGCAAACAATCAATACTTCTTTGCTCATCAGAGACAACGCCAACCATCACTAAAGAAAGGAGTGTTAGAAATGGAAGGGGTGGACACCATCCTAGCTCAAAACAAGATAATGCAGCAGCAGATTCAAGAACATTTCGAGAAGATGGCTAAAAAGATTGATAGTTTACAAGTTGCAGCAGTGAATACAAGCCAACCATCAACCACATGGGGACAAAATGAAGAAAACCAAGAAAATCAGCAACAGGAACAACCTCAATATGTGCACAACCAAGGCTCAGGCCAAAATGAGGTTTATGGTGACACCTACAATCCATCCTGGAAGAACCATCCAAATCTCAGATGGGGAGATAACCACACCCACAGCCAGCAACCGTGGCAGAAAAACTCAAACCAAAACAACTCAAGAAACACAACTTACTCAAACCACGACCAGCAAAACACTAATAATAATAAATACAAGAAACCACAAAATACATATCAACCACCCCACCACAATCCACAAACTCATCAAAATAGCATTTCCGCACCAACATCTAACCCCCAAAACTACCACACTACCCCTACAAATAACTTCCAGCAACCACATTCCACCCCCATCATACCACCAATAGACCATCATGAAAGTAGAATTTCAAGTCTTGAGGCATCCATACAAGCAATTGCTCAGTCCACTCAAAGCTTGGTCAAAGTGCAAGAGAGAAATGAAGCTACCATGAAGAGCCTTGAACGACAAGTGGGACAATTGGCCAAACAAGCTGAACGGCCGACCAATGTTCTCCCAAGTGATACAATCTCCAATCCAAAGGACAAAAGAAAAGCTACAAAGTGGGAGGAGTGCAAAGCAATCATAGTGGGAAGTGAAAAGACTAGGGAGAAGGAAGCCATCAATCAAGAAGAACACAACAGAGAAGTTCCACAAGAAGAGACAGAAGAGAGAAGTGAAGAGGAGATAAAGACCAAGAATGCAAAAAGCTCAAAGAAAGATGAGGACATCCTTGAAACACAGCTACAAGAGAAGAAGGAAGGGGTGAAGCCAGATGTCCCCAAACTTTCGTACCCTCAGAGGTTCAAAAAAGAAAACGAGGATAAGCAATACTCAAAATTCCTGGATATATTCAAGACTCTCAGCATCAATATTCCTTTCTTAGAAGCACTTGAACAGATGCCATTATATGCCAAATTTATGAAAGAAGTACTCACAAAGAAAAGATCCCTGAAGGAAGGACAGATTGTTGAGATGACAAAGGAATGTAGTGCTATCCTCCAAAGAGAGTTGCCAGAGAAGAAAGATGATCCTGGGAGTTTTTACATACCTTGCACCATAGGAAACATAACAATTGAGAAGTCATTTTGTGACCTCGGTGCAGGAATAAACTTGATGCCTTTGTCTCTAATGAAGAAACTTCAAATTTCTGAGCTGAAGTCCACACGAATAGTTCTCCAAATGGCTGACAAATCCATTAAGCAAGCACTGGGAGTTGTGGAGAATGTGTTGGTAAAAGTGGGAAAATTCTTTCTCCCAGCTGATTTTGTCATCCTGGATATGGATGAAGACCCTAACACTCCCATCATCCTGGGGAGGCCTTTCCTGGTTACGGGCAGAGCATTGATAGATGTTGAAAAAGGAGAATTGTTGTTAAGAGTGCATGATGAGCACCTAGCATTCCATGTTTTTAAAATCCTGCATGAGCCCACTCAACAAGAAGATTGTATGAAGGATAAGGCCAAGGATCAAAGTTTGAAGGAGGTAGTCAATGAGTTAGCTCCAAGACTTCCAAATCCATACTTGAAAGAAGTAGAGATGGTGCAACAGACCAAAGAAATCAAGGAGGAACTAGATCCAAAACCTCCAGATGAGAAATTCAACATCTCAGATAAGGAACCACCAAGGCAGGGAGTATCTTTTGAGAAAGAAAAGAAGAAGAGGCCAAGAGGGTGGAGAAACAAGAAAATCCCCACTGAAGGCTTTTCACCAGGGGATAAAGTAGTGTTAAACACCCAACCAATGAAGGTGTCCCCACAATCATCTGAATGCTATACTGTGAACCGGATCCTTTCACTTGAACACCTAGAGATCATCAAAGAGGAGACCGGAAGAAAGTTCACAGTAAGAGGAGAAAAGCTGAGGCACTATGACTTTCAACCTCCATGATCAAAAGAACAAGATGTCAAGCTAGTGACATTAAAAGAGCGCTTGTTGGGAGGCAACCCAACTTGAGGTAATTTTCTTTTCATAGCTTTTTCAATAAAAATGTTGAATAATTAAGTATGTATTGCAAGGAGCTAAGTTTGGTGTTGCACACCAAAATAATTTAAGGGAGAATGAAGGATTCTAAGTTTGGTGTTCCACCAGTTAATGTTAGCTCCAAGCAATCAGACAAATTATTCAACCAGTTAATTGCTTTTTTTTTGTTTTGGTTCCATAACCTTTAGCAAGGCCAAAAGAATTAATAAATGTACAACCTGTTGCATTAGAGACAGTGGCAAGGAATTAAGTTTGGTGTTCCCACACCAAATTAAATCCAAAATCCACACTCAATTCATGCATACTAACCAGTCAATTAAGGGCTTGAGAAGCAAGAAACTTTTGAGAATTGTGCAGGGAACGAACCACCCTTTGAAGACATTATGCATCATGACTCAAAAGGGGCACAACAGAAGGAAGAACAAAAGAACTGCAAACCAATAGGTTGTATTTATACTTAACTTCAACTGTTGAGAGATGCTATGATTTATATCTTGCTAAAGTGTTCATCTAGTACAAGTAGAATCAATTTTCTTAAAATAAGCAAGCTAGTCTAAGTGTGTGCTTGTGTGTTTACTTTCACTTAACAAAAAGCATGCTTTGTCCCCTGCAATTTCAATTCAATAAAAGAAATGTTTGAATGTGAAGTAAGATAGTTCTCTGTTAGATAGAAGTACAATAAAAGTAAGTGGTGGTATGCGTGTGTGATTGTATGATAGCTCACTTTTAGTAAATAAAAGAACTAGGATGTTTCCTTCTAAGTATAAAGTGGCCTACTGTCTATGAATCTCAATCAAATAAAAATCCTTATTTAGGATTAGATAAATATGTGAAAGAAGTTTACCAGAAGTTCGGAACCTAACCTGGAAACGAGAACTACCTTAACCCAACTATCTCCGGAACCAACTAACAAGAACCTCAACCTTTTTCTTGGCTTCACTTGGTCCAACCCTTAATATTTTCGAACTCATTTTCAAACTCATTTTCAAACTCCGTTTGAAAATGAGTTTGAAAAGTATAGTCGGTGGGGTAGGAACGACGATGGTTGCAAACTCGGTTTCAAACCCCAGTTTGAAAACGAGTTTGCAACCGGTGAAGGAAAGTTACAGTACACGGTTGCAATCGGAGGTTCAATCCCCCGATTGCAACCGAGTTTGCACCCCTCGGGTCCCTCACTAAAAGTACGGGTTGCAATCGGAGGTTCAATCCCCCGATTGCAACCCCGATTGAAGTACGTAGGGTCAAGTTAAAGTGAATAAGGTAACAGGAGAGAAGTGAGGATCGGTAAGGAGAAACGAAGTTGGAAAGAGGTTCGAAAGAAGTGGATAGTAATTAGTTGGTTTGAGTAGTTTCGATACGAGTTTTAGTACTCTATAAGTAAGAAAGTATTATACGTTGTTTATATCGTGTTTTGGAGTACTTTACCGTACTTAAGTATATACCAACCAAGTTAGTTCCCTTTGTACTTTTAGATGAGTTAATCGAACGAACATCGAGTTCTTTCACGTATTAAGATTACTTTTGTTTTCTTTTTCTGATCAATTTTATCCGATCCTACTGAACAGTAGTGTTGTGGTTTGAATTTCGAACGAACAGGGGTTCGTTCTTTACTTAATAATTCTTCTTTCTTACTTTACCTTCTCCTTCAAGTACGATCGTCTCACAATAACTATCAAGTACCCCAAAATCACCTATACGTTTATGAGTGAAGAATAACTGAGGATCCGGATCTTTCAGAGGAAGTTCGAAGTTCATTGTATGACGATACTGGAGAGTAATAAGGAAATAGGAACCGATAATAAAACAAGTATTCGAAATAAACTCACAGTACACATCGTTCAAGTAAAAGGAAAAGAAATATGAACTGTGTAATAAGTGATATCTGTGAACCGAGTGTAAGGAAGAATTTTGTAACTACGGGTCGTGGAGAAACCCGATGATTTACGGAACATCAATCCAACGAGAACTATCACCTGAAAGTCGACTACTAGGGCCCAATCAATTGGGTTCAGTGGCTCACAACTACGTGAGGTTTCTCGAATCATCAGGTTCGTCTAGGATTATGTTTCTGTGGTGTCCGTATATAAGATTCCAAGTTCGATAACCACAGGTCGAAACAAAGAAAAACAAAAGAAAACAAGACGGTGAGAAACCGATAAAGAAAAAGAGGAGAAAAAAGAAAGAAAAACAAAAAGAAAGATTGG
>NC_029791.2:17681388-17681524 GCF_000816755.2 Arachis ipaensis | reverse complement strand
AAATGAACTTGCTACACATGACACTCAAATAAAGCTAAAATAATAAATAATAGCCAAGGATAAAGGAATAATGAGAGGTCATAGCAGTATGTTACTTGAAGCTTGAAGGAGACTTTCTAGGCTTAATAAGAAGTGA
>NC_029791.2:17662256-17681338 GCF_000816755.2 Arachis ipaensis | reverse complement strand
TGAACTACCAATAACACTCTACTAGCATGAACATCCTCTTCCATTTCATTCTTTCTTCTCAATAAATCTTTTCTTGCTTGGGGACAAGCAAGCTTTAAGTTTGGTGTTGTGATGACAAGTCATCTTAGCCTAGTTTCACTAGTCTTTTTCTTTTGTTTTCAAATGAATTATGCACTTTCTTGAGCCATAAGCAAGCCAATTGGGTAGATTTTCATGCTTTCTTTGATTTAATCAACCATAGATGAATTAATGCAATTTCATGAGGTTTTATGGTATAATTGTCACATATTATGAAAGAATGAATATCTCATGATTTTGAGCATAGCTTTGATGTGTTTGGTTGATTAATGATAGGTGTCGTTGGCATCACAAATCAACACCCTGGAGAGCAAAAGTTTGCGCCAACGTTTGCCTCAAACTTTTTGGCAAACGTTGGCGCCATGAACAACACACCCTGGAGAGCAAAAGTTTGTGCCAACGTTTGCCTCAAACTTTTTGGAAAACGTTGGCGCCATGAGTGTGCAAGGGGGAGCCAACGTTTGAGCAAAAGTTTGACCCCAAACTTTGGCTCAAACGTTGGTAGCAGCAAGGATGGGGTGGCTGATATGAAAAGTTTGAGTAAAAGTTTGCCTCAAACTTTTACTCAAACTTTTACTCAAGCTTTTATAATTCCCAACCTGGTTCACTTCGGTTCTTTTTCCAACTCCAAGAACAATCAACCAAGGCCTCTATCAACCCAATTCCATCAAGAGCAAAGGTCCAATCCAAGGCTTGAAGACCATTTGAAGAAAGTGTATAAATAGATTAGGATTTAAGTTTCTAGGGGAGCTTTCTTTTCGGTTTTGATTTAGTAGTTTTGTAGAGAGCTCACTTTTACATTTTGGCATTGTTGCTTGAATTCAAGAGAATTTGGGGAGGAGAATTGATCTCTCTTCTTCCTTGTTTTTTCTTGAATACTCTTTACTTTTCTTGCTTCGGATCTTGGGTGGAGAATTGAAGAAATTCTGTTTCAATCTCAACTTGGGATCTTGTTTAATTTTACTGCACAATTGAATTTCAATTTCTGATAATTGCTTCTTCTTCTACTTTCTCTGCAATTTACATTTCCTTTGCAATTGCTCTTGTTGGATCTAGGAAGGCATTGAGATCTAGACTTGGTTATCTAGTCTCTTGAGTCCTGAGATCTGGATTTCACATTTTCGATTCTCTGTTTAACACTTTTCAAGCCCATTTACAATTCTGTTTTAGATCCGATTCAATTCAAGTCATTTTCTACTCTTCTGATTGTTGAATTTTACTTTTCATTGTTTAATTTCTGCAAATCCAATTCCCAATTCCCTTTACAGTTCAAGCCATTTACATTTGTTGCACTTTAAGATTCCGCAATTTACATTTCTTGCGTTCTAAGTTTCTGCCATTTAATTTCTTGCTCTTTAAGATTCAGCACTCTAATTCCTGTTCTCTTTAATTTCATGCAAATTTCCCATTCCCTTTACTTTCTGTGCAATTTAAATTTTGTTGATCACAAATCTCTCAACCAAATCATGATTCGCTTGACTAAATCAACCACTAAACTAAAATTGCTCAATCCTTCAATCCCTGTGGGATCGACCTCACTCCCGTGAGTTTTTATTACTTGATGCGACCCGGTGCACTTGCCGGTGAGTTTTGTGTCGGATCGTTTTCCGCACATCACAAAGTATAGACTATTATATATTGCTGGAAATCCCAGAATGTCTACTTTCCAACGCAATTGAGAGCGCGCCAATTGGGCTTCTGTAGCTCCAGAAAATCCACTTTGAGTGCAGGGAGGTCAGAATCCAACAGCATCTGCAGTCCTTTTTCAGCCTCTGAATCAGATTTTTGCTCAAGTCCCACAATTTCAGCCAGAAAATACCTGAAATCACAGAAAAACACACAAACTCATAGTAAAGTCCAGAAAAGTGAATTTTATTTAAAAACTAATAAAAACATAATAAAAACTAACTAAAACATATTAAAAATATACTAAAAACAATGCCAAAAAGCGTATAAATTATCCGCTCATCAGGGACCCCAGAATTCATTCCATCAATCAACACTCTTGGGGCCTTGTCACTTGCTTTAACTTGCTTGAAGGCTCTTTACGCCTAGTTTGGGATCCCGGAGGCCATTGGAATCACAAACATTGGTGGAGATTCCTGGATGAGTTCAAGCACAAGCCACCATAACAAAGGACTCCCCAAATGTCCAACTTAAGGACTTTAACTAAAAGTGCTAGGTAGGAGACAACCCACCATGGTATGATCGTTCCTTTTTTTCAATTTTAATTTTATTTTGTTTTGTTTGTTTTAAAGTTTTGTTTTATTCTATTGAACCTGGAATTATTCATAACCTCCATATCAGCATTTGCATTCTGCATTCTGCATATTGCATATTGCATCAAAAAAAAGAAAAAAAAGGGAATGCACGCGACGCGTAAGCATCGCTAACGCGTCCGCGTCACAAAGTGCGTTGGGAAGAAAACAAATTGAACAGAGAGTCACGCGAAAGCGTGGCTGGAGGCGTGCCTTAGGCACAAATATGATCACGTGACCGCGTCGCTGATGCGTTCGCGTTGTTTGCGATATAGCCTCTCCACGTGTCCACGTCACCCACGCGAACGCGTGGCCCTGTAAAATCGACGTAAATGGGTGTATGGCTGCAAGTTATGATGGAATGGGGCTGGAACCATGCTAGAAGCACCAGCCCTCCCACGCGATCGCGTGCCCCACACGGCCGCGTCGTTTTACAAAATCAGTCCATTCACGCGTGCGCGTCACCCACGCGCACGCGTCATCCTAAATTTTGGCAAAATGGATTTGAGACAGAAAGTTGCGCGAACGCACGGCTGCACTCGCACCAATAGCACAAATCAGATCACGCAATCGCGTGACCCACACGTCCGCGTCACCTGGAAAATATCACACATCACGCGATCGCGTGACCCACGCGTCTGCTCGCCTGCGTCGCACAACTTATCCAGATCAGCGCCAATTATTTTATCTTTTCTTTTCTAATCCTAATTTCTTCTATCTTTTCTTCTTTCTTCTTTCTTTCTTATTTACTTCTTCTTCATCTCTTTAACCTCTCATCCCTCTTCACTTCCATTCTATTTTATTTAATTTATTTGCATACTTTCATCCATTGCATTTTAATTTTGTGCATATTTTTATTTTCTTTTCTAAATTTATTATTTTACCATTGGTGTTACATTTTCTTATTCAACTGTTACATCTTTTCTTGAATTATTTTGGTACTTAGTGACTTGCTTTACACTGTTGGGTAATACTTTATACTGTCTTTCATTTCCTACTCTTCCCTTTTGTTGCAAATTTTTTGCAACATTGATATGCCATTTGCTTCCACTGTTTTCTCAATTGCATGTTGTAGCTACCATGTAATTGTGATCCTCATTATTTGGCATTAACACAGCCATATTTTATTTGTTTTTTATCTTTCTTTCTGGGTTACTTTTCTTCTTTTCCTCTACTTTCAGGCTGGCCACCGAGAAAAAGAAAGGGAAAGCTTCTAAATGGGGAGACAAACAAGTCCATCTGCAAAATCTTCGGAGAAAAGCGCCAATTGGAACAGCCCGTCCACCTGCACATCTCAGCATGCACCGAGGACGGTGCAATCTTTAAGTGTAGTCGATACCGATCTCCATGGGTTAGTTATTTTTTTTCAACACCAATATTCTATTTTCTTTGTTTGTTCATTGTTGCATTTGCATATTTGATTGCATGTTTGTTTGATTTTATGCATTTAGTTACTACTTGGTTGAAGTAATATTTTCCTTTTCAAGAAATTTTTATAGTATTTAACTAATTTAAATTGAAAATTTTTTTTTTGTTAAATTTGTTGGAAGTTGTATTTGGAACATAGTTTAAAGCTAGAAACTTACAACCTGTAAGACTTGAGCTTAATTACATGGTTACATTATTTAACCATAAATTTTTATTCTTGTGTGTTTTCTTCTCTATAACTGCAATCTAGATTTTGTTCCAGTCTATATGTCCATTAATTAGTATATTTACATGCTTGCATATGATTGAGGCCATTACTTGTTTTGCTCACTTATCGCAAATAAGCCTACCCTTATATGTCACCATTGTTAGCCACTTTGAGCTTTTTTATCCCCTTTTGTTCTATAATCACATCACTAGCCTTTAGCAGAAAAATAATTAAATACCCCAATTGAATCTTTGGTTAGCTTAAGATAGAGATTGTGCATCAACTAAGTGTGGGGAAACTGTGGGAACATGGGTTAATAAGGGAATGTATCATGTTTCCAACTTATTTGAATATTAGAAATTTGGGAACCTACTCATGAAAAAACAAAATAGAAAAATAATGAAAAATCTATGTGCATTGATAACTTATGTTTGCTTTTATCATTCAAAAAAAAATCTAAAAATATTCAATAAATAAGTAAATAAATAAGGGGACAAAATTACCCCGATGTTAAGTTAATGAAAAATCAATGCATATGTGATAAAATCAAAGAAAAGTTGATACATGAGTATGTAATGCAAAAGTGAGAATTTTGGGTAGCTAGGCATGATTCTAGAATTATATAGAGTATATGTATGTTAGGTGAGAGCTTAGGTTAATTAAAGATTCATATTACAACTCACTTGGCCATACATGTATCCTTACCTTCACCTCAGCCCCATTACAACCCTGAAAAGACCTCATGATGTTTGCATTGGTATGCTAAATATTTGTTGATTGGTTAGATGAAGAACAAGGTTTAGAAAGCATGACTAGAGAAGAGTAGAGTGATTAACCCTAGACACTTGAGAGATTAGAGTGATATACACTACTAGCGAGGGTTCAATGCTTAATTCTATGTTCCCTGCTTTCATGAGCTATCTTCTTACAAGTTTACTTGTCTTTTATTGTATAATTTGAATTAGTGGAATTTGAATTATTTTTGTCTTGGAGAACTTATTTGCTTTTAACCAAGTAGGTAGAAACATCTTAGCATGTAGCTGCATTCTTGAGTTATCAAACTCAGCTGTTGATTGAAATTGGAATTCTTTGCTGGTTAATTTGTACTCCAATAACTCTAGTCTTTCCATAGGAGTTGACTAGGACTTGAGGATCAAATTAATTAGTCCACGTGACCCTCATTTGTTTAGCAAGGGTTAATTAAAGTGGAAGCAGAATCCAATTCTCATCACACCTGATAAGGATAACTAGGATAGGACTCCAATTTTTTATACCTTGCAAGAGATTTTTATAATTATTAATTTATTTTTCTTGTCATTTAAATTACTTGTTCCTTATTTTAAAAAACCCAAAAATATACTGTTTTACATAACCAATAATAAATCATACCTCCCTGCAATTCCTTGAGAAGACGACCTGAGGTTTAAATACTTCGGTTATAAATTTTATTGGGTTTTGTTACTTGTGACAACCAAACTTTTGTACGAAAGGATTCTCTGTTGGTTTAGAAGCTATACTTGCAACGCGATTATTTTTATTAAAATTCATTACCGATAGAAAATCCAATCATCAATGATGTTCTCACCTATGCGTACGCATGGTAAGGGAATGCGCACGCGAGCTGCCTTTTTATACTCGCACGCGTACGTGTGGCCCCTGTTTCCTGCAAAACTGAATTTTTGTGTTTTAAACCAAATTTTAGACTTCTAAACCTCTATTTTCATCCTTTTAGTCATAAAGTATAATACTAAGTCTAGTAGCTAGTTGAAGCTAGGGAAATAAGGTAACTTGGGGACGAAAAAAGGGGTAAACATGATGAGTTATAAGAAAAAGATGTAGATGTTAAATGAAGTTATGATGCCATGGCTATGATGAATGATTATATAATGATTATGAATATTAAACGGCTTATGAATTAATGATATCTGAGATACGAGTTTCCCTGGGTAACAGAACCGTTGCTTGCCACCACGAGTTCCAGGTTGAAACTCGATACTCTGTTGACCCTATGTCGTAAGGGTGACCGGGCACGTATAAATTTCCAGGAATGGATATCCCCCATTGAGTGATATATAAATGAATGAATGAGAAATCTATGCATAGACTCATGGGGATGCACGACGAGGGACAGTCTAAGGTTTTCGGACTTGTCGGGTTGGCTGGATAACCAACAGATGAGCCTCATAAGCCATAGGACAGGCATACATCATGTGCATTTGTTTGTTTTGTCTGTTATGCATTACTTCGGATTGCCTAACTGAATATATTTCAAGCTACCTGTTATATTTGCTACTTGCACTATCTGTTTCTTACTTGTGCGTGAAATTGTTTGGTTGTTTGTCTTTGCTGAATCATTGGTGATGGAGGAGCGGAGGAAGGGTGGATTGGTTTGGGGTTAATGATAGGTTTAGAGTAGGTACGTTTAGAACCTTTTAGCTCACCTACCCCCTTTTATGGCTTCTGCTTAGAGTTTAAGTTTTATAATTGTATATTGGAGTTCTAGGATTGCCTCTGACATTTCCAGGACCTTATATATTATATACGTGACACCTTTACCATGTTGAGAAAATCTTATTCTCACCTCATACTATGTTATTGTTTTCAGATGCAGGTCGAGAGGCTCCTCGCTAGGCGTCTGGATTCTTGAAGCGGAGTAGTCCCTGGGTTCTTTTGGATTATCAGTTTGTGTATATATGTACTTAGCTTTCTCTCCAAGAAACTTGATTATTTTTTTCCTCATAGAGGTTAAAGGAGAGTTAGGGCCTTATCTCTGTATCTTGGGCGTTTTGGGATACTTGTATATGTATGTAAATATTCTCCAGCCAGCCTTGACTTCGCAAGCTGAGTCAGGAGCTAATTATGTAGTATTTTTGCCTCTTTATTCACTCTTTCGCTTATTTATGTCTATGACCTTTAAGTTTCTTAGCACGGAAGTTATTCTGTTTCCCGAGTGTTGCGCTTTAAATTTTGCGATTTTGTTTTACCCGTTTTTCAAGGCTCCTAGTATATTATATTTCTCCACTATTATACGCATGTATTTCCTGATTAGAGGTCTGTAACACCACACTACCTCTGCTCTACGACTTAAGCGTAAAGCTCTGTGTAGTAGGGTATTACATCAGGCACACTAGGAAGTATGTTATGTGCACCACAATGACCTTCCAAATATATGGAGTTCAAAATTACCAGATTATAACTTTTGCAAACTACAGATGCATTTGCAACATTATATTATTATGGAAATTGTGAGAGGGTATAGTGGTTTCAGGAATGCATGTAAACCACTGCACCCTGAAGGAATGCATCAATGAAGAAACCATGGTATCCCTATAGCGGTTTCTTTATAAATGGATAGCCTAGGAAACCGTGTGAGCCTATAGCAGTTTCTTCATATAAGAAATGCCTATAAATATCAAGCAGGAGGCAATGGTGTAGTAGTAGATTGTCATTTTCACAAATTCACAAATGGATAGTGAGGAGAGTTTTTTAGTTATAGTACATTGCTCTGAAAAAATTCAAAAAAGCAAAAGGCATGACGTTAAGTTTACTGATAGAGAACCAATGAGTGTTTATATTTGGTCATCAAATACGTTATCAGAGCTAAAAACGAGTATATTGCAAAAGGTGGGAGTGTGTAGGACAAAGTGGGTGAAGAAGTTGTTTTACAAGATTCCTATTGCAGTTGTATCCGTTGGTGTGAAGTATGAAACATTTGTGATAGGGTCGGACGAAAATATTGTTTCATTGTCTGTGAAGTTTTTTGAGAGTGAGAATACACAAGATGTATGCCAAGTTGAAAGATAGCGTCAACAGTTTTGGAGCATTAGCGCTAAATCCTCTGTCGACTACGGTGGAGGGTGCTTCTACCTCGATGCCTGTCGTTGCACCTGCTTGTCTGTTAGCTGATCCTCCATCTGTTGCAGTTGGGATAGCTAGGTCACCATGTATGATTCCAGATTGTAGGTGATGGTGAACCGGATCGGATTGAAAATGCAATGCAAGAGGATGATTCGGACGAAGAGCCTGCTCACATCGTGAGGGGATAGTGATGAGGATACCCCGAGAAACTCACCTACACATAAGGGGCCATTAAGTTTTGGGACACAGTAACATCCTCCACATTTCTCAACGCTGAATTTAGAAGCCATTGGCCAGCAACCAAACATAGATTCGACCTTTAGGGTCAAGGATTGCATGAGGGAAATCCTGCTATGAAATTTCAGATTGGCCAATCTTTCCAAACTAAGGAGGAAGCTGTGTTGAGTGTAAAAGATTATAGCATCCGTCGTGGAGTTGAGTATAGAGTGATAGAGTCAGATCATCTCAAGTATCATGAGAGATGTAAGAAGTTCGGTAAAAGTTGCACGTGGTTGATTCGCTACGCCCACCGCAGTTTGTGCAATGAGTCATTTGAAAAAAAACCGCTATAGGTGTACCACAATTTTTTCATTGTTGCATTCCTTCAGAAAACCGCTACATGGTGTAGCGATTTCTCTTGTCACGTATTTCAACGTAAATCGCTTCACCTTGTAGCGGTTTATGTGCATTTCTGAAACCACTATATTTTCTCACAGTTTCTATAATAATATAAATGTTACATTTGCATCTGCAATATTCAAAAATTATACTCTAATAAATTTAATTGTGACAAATTCAACTAGTGACTTCCTGATTGAATTAGGCAACGATTCAATGATCTAATAATTCGACAAATTCCATCGTTAGAAAATTATGGTGCCCTCACCAAGGTTCTTAGTTTCTTCGAAACCCCTTAAAAATAATTGATTCACTCTTATGTAAATAGCACTTTACAGCAATCGAAAGTGAAATAATAGAAGAAGAAGAAGAATAACTATTTTTACTTATTAATGATGCTTAAAAGTCTGCGAAAAGAATAGAAATATTCAGTGGCAGTCATGCCATGCTGCTTCACATATTGTAGTTAATGTTTGGGTTGTTAAATCTTGATGTTGGAGATCTTTAAAAAATAATCTTGTATGATTTTTTAGACTTGATAGGCAAAATGACAATAATAAAGACGTAATATTTTATAATAAATATTCAGATATATTAAATAATTCTAATAAAAGCTAATTGATCCTAATATATTCTAACATATCTCCTCAAACTCAAGTGGAAACTTATTCAAAATAACAAAAGAAAGAAAAAAAACTGCATAAACTGATAGAGCAGGTGTAGATGGAATTGCTGAAAGGAGCTCAGACGGAACCGTTGAAAGAAAATGCAGACAGAACTGCTGCAAGAAAAGCGTAGATGCAACTGGCGCAATGAAAGCGCAGACGAAACTGCCGCAAAAAAGCGCAGAAGTAACTGCCGCAAAAAAAGCGCAGGCAAAACTGCCAAAAAGATGGCGAACTGTCTGAAAAATACCGAAAAGATGACAAACTGTGAAGAGATGGTAAAATGTCGAAAGAAACTAGATTGCATGAAACATTTTGTCAACATTGTTTCAAAATACAAGCAACCATATATATATTAAACTAGATTGCATGAAACATTTTGTCAACATTGTTTCAAAATACAAGCAACTATATATATATAGTATGTTTGTGTGTGTGGTGACGTAGAGTTACTTCTAGAACTCCATGACCCATACCTAAGAGACACAACACACAAATCTTATGGCAGTGAATCCAGATCCTTTAGCCAAGTCCATGAATGAAATCTTGCTGTATTCATTCCTTCCCTCTTAGTGTGTGAGTCATTATGACATCAAATCTAAATGCGTTCTTGGCAACAGCTGTTGGCTCAGGTACACTAGGAAGCATGTTATGTGAACCACAATGACCTTCCAATCATTGGGAATGGCCTTGTGACAATTCTTCGGGAGCTTCAAGCAGTGTTCATCATCCCAATCATTAAGGATGGAGCTAGACTAAATTTTAAGAAGGGACAAAAATTAATTTTGTAATATAAAAGAGACCTAAACTCATTGTTAACATATTCTGTTCCCTCATCCTTGAGTTCAAAAGATCAATCTCCTACTAATCCACATCCTTCAACTATTCCTGCATACAAATTAATCCTCTTTTTAATTCAAAAACTACCCATACTACTAACACTCATTCTATGATTACCAGAGCAAAATCTAGATTCACTCAAAACCTAAATCTTTTAATGCTATTTTCTAGTACTAATCCTGATCCTGAGTATACAAACTATACCAAGTTTTGCTTAGAAGACTACCCAATTTAATCATTGGAAGGAGGCTATGTTAACTGAGTTCGGTCCCTTATATAACACATAAACATGGACTTTGGTTACTCCACTCTCAAATAGCGCCATAATCATATCCAAATACGTTTTTGCAAATTAAAGAAGCCCTACCAGTAGTATTATTCGATACAAATCTAGATTAGCGGCCTTGGGCAACCATCAAATGGAGGGAGTGGACTTTACATAAAATTATATTAAAAAATAAAATTATTTTTTAAAAAAGATATGATATCAAAACAAACACAAACACTTATTCAATTGAAACAACTACAAAGAAACATTGTAAACATTTCAAAATACAAATACAAATATAGTCTAAAAAGTAGTAACACGCGTGTGTTGGAACTACTTGTAGAATTCCATGACCCAGAAGCTAGAGACACAACACACAAATCTTATTCCACTAAATCCAGATCCATTTGCTAAGTCCATGTAATCTTGTTTGGTTCTCTCAATCCCTCCAGGCATTTGAGTCATCATGATAACATCATTTCTAAAAGCATTCTTGGCAAAAGATGTTGGCTCAGGAACAATGGGAACAATTGTTTCCACCACAATGACCTTCCCATCATTCGGAATAGCCTTAAGGCAAATTTTCAATATCTTCAAGCATTCGTCATCGCCCCAGTCATGAAGTATTCTCTACAAATTTTCGGTTCAACAACTCCATGACATCAAATATTTGATATGATAATATAATTAATGTTTTAATAGTATGATAATACAATTAATGTTTATAGGATTCACAATTTTTGTGTTTTTTTAGAAGAATATTATATGCATTATCTTTGCGTACATTTTTTTTATTTTTGTACATCTTTTACTTTTACTATTAAAAGTTATTGATAAAAACTGGAAAAAAAATATTTGTCCTTTTTTTATACATAACCAATCATAATTGGTGTTCTAGGTTCGATTTAGCTTGCGGAGCTTATCGGATTGAGTTGCTGTGAGAAGTGTGGGTGCGGTAAAGATCACCTAAACCTAGCCAAATCTTGAATTTATTATGTAAAATCTGAATTGAGAATATATATGTATATTAGGTGTGAATTAAGTATATATATGTGCATTGGAATTGAATTGTGGGCATTTGGAAGCTTGGTGGTGATTGGAGCTAAGATTTTGGTTGGTTTCTCAAAGCTTGAGGGGCTGTGGTTGTGATTCGTGTGGCTGCCTTGGACTAAATATAGTGATCGGCCAAGGTATGGTTTAGGTTTCGCGCGTTTAATATATAAGGTGGTGTGAAAACTTAGGCTAGAAGAACTATAGGATAAGTTGAAATGGTTTTATGCATTAAATGATTAGTTTTGAGTTGATGATATTGTTGGTATATGTTAATGATATTTTGTGGTTATGGTTTGTTGATTGGCTAATAATGAATTATGGGTAATTGTTAGATGCAATTTCTAGTTGAAGGTGATGAGTTAGTAAGGTTGATGTTGCTGAAATTCTATGGATTGGTTGGTTTATTATTGTTAGAGGAAGTGCAGAATTTTAATGCTTTAAAGTATGCTTGTATGATATAAATCATGGTAATTTCTGATATGTACATGGACCTGAGGTTTTGGGGTAGGGTTATGATATAATTAAAGTAGATATGGTGATGAATGAGAGGAATGGTGGACTAGTATAAGTTGGAAACCTAGAGGACTAAATTCGGTTAGTGAAACTGAGAAGTCTTACTGCAGAAATTCCTAATCTGTTTGGACAGCAACTTAAAACGAAAACTGGAAATAATCTGGACATGATTTTCA
Source organism: Arachis ipaensis (assembly GCF_000816755.2). Lineage (NCBI taxonomy): Eukaryota > Viridiplantae > Streptophyta > Magnoliopsida > Fabales > Fabaceae > Arachis > Arachis ipaensis. The sequence continues at coordinate 17,669,375 of NC_029791.2, read as the reverse complement.
AACTAATCTATTTTTCAAACAAATTTCTATAAGTCAATATTATTCCAGAAAAATTTCAAGGAATTTGGCCGAGTGGTTTGGAAGATATGATTTTTTAAAGTTTAGTGGTTGCTGCAGATTTTTCTGGTTTTCTGGTTCTGTAGTACCAACTTCCAGACGCTATAACTTTGGATTTAAACGGAATTTTAAGTTGCTCCCAAAAGGGATTTAAAAATTTATCAGTATATTTTAAATGAGAATAAATTTCAGATCCATATCTATTTTGTAGACTTAGATAAGTCATTTGGAAGATGGGTTGTTTGCTGGAAATTCTGAACTGATTCATAAAAATAGGGCACTTCTTTCAATTGATAATTAATTACTCAAATGAAGTTATATGAACCTGAAACTTGTGGATTTTTAAACTTGGGAATTTTGAATGTAGTCCCATCAAAATTTAGAGGCAACGGATTAGAATTAGAATTATTGTGGAATTTATAAAAATACTGCTGCTGTCTGTTTTTCTGGAATTTTGTAAATGCAGTAGCAGAATTCTAAATTTTGTAAAAAATTCAATTCTAATCCAAGTTCAGCAAAAACCTAACTTAAATTGAAGATTAAGATCTCTAGAGTTACCTTACCAAGAAAAATAGGTCGTGCATAAGTATTTACAACACAAGAAGGTTTTAGATTAAACAAGCTTAGGAAATGAAAAGAAATGTAAGTTGCCCCTAGGAAGGGTTAAAGTTAAAGACAATGATATTGAGAGATAAAGAGAAGAAAGAAGAATGAGGAACAAGGAATGAAATAAAAGTTGAGAATTGATGATGTTAATCAATCAAGAATAATAAAATGTATGAGCAATGAGTTAAGTAAAGTTGAGAATTGATAATGTTAATCAATCAAGAATAATAAAATGTATGAGCAATGAGTTAAGTAAAGTTGAGAATGATGAGATGAGATATGAATTGGTTTTGAGAATGAAATTAATAATTATGAGAAAATGATTGAATAACTTAGGCTTGGGGCATTGTCCCCATGTCAGCCGAGATTTTTCCCGTGGTTGTGAGCTTGGGGTATTGTTTTCCCCATGTCAGCTTGGGATTCGTCCCATGGATATTATTGAGCTTGGGGGCGTTCTCCTCCCTATGTCAGCTTGGGATTCTCCCCATGGTGTATTTTGAGATTGAGAACATGTCAGGATGGCTACGTAACCGACAGTTGATATCAACAGCCATAGGACAGGCATGCATCATGTGCACATTGTTTGAATTGCTTGTTTGTGAACTATTTGGGAATGCCTACGTGATTATAACATGCTATCTGTTGTACTTGTTATCTGTATTACTTGTAAGTTACTTGTGCTTGCCTTGTTTGATTATTTGTCTGTGTAAACTAATTGGTGATGGAGGAGCAGAGGAAGGGTGGACCGGTTTGGAGTTAATGTTAGGTTTAAAATATGTAAGGTTAGAATTCATTAGGCCACTTACCCCTTTTTATGGCTTCTGCTTAGAAATTAAGCTTTGCAATTGTATGACGGAGTTCTAGGATTGCCTCTGGCATTCCCAGGACCTTATTTATTATACGCGTAGCACCTTTACCATGCTGAGAACCTCCGGTTCTCACCCCCATACTGTGTTACTGTTTTCAGATGCAGGTCGAAAAGCTTCTCGCTAGGCATCTGGATCTCTGAAGAGGAGCGGTTCCTGCGTTTTGGTGTTTATCAATTTATGTATATAAGTACTTAGCTTTCTCTCCAAGAAACTTACCTATTTTGTTCCTCATAGAGGTTACAGGAGAGTTAGGGACTTATTACTATACGTTGGGTGTTTGGGATACTTATGTAATTATATGTAAATATTCTCCGGCCAGCCTTGACTTCGCAGGCAGAGTCAGGAGTTAGTTTCACTATATTCTTGGCTTTCTTTTATTCTTTTGCTTATTCATATCTATAATCTTTAGGTTTCTTCGCACGCAAGTTATTCCGTTTCGGAGCGTTGCGCTTTTTATTTTACGAGTTTTGTTTTACCCATTTTTCAAGGCTCATAGTTTATTATATTCTTTCTACTATTATATGTATGTATTTTATTTTAGCAGTCGTAGCGCCTCACCACCTCTGCTTTACATCCTAGGTGTAAAGTTCTGTGTGGTAGGGTGTTACACCACCCATACTTTCCTACCTCATTCACGTACCACCCCTTTTGAGCAGATCCTTCTCCTACCTTGCTGCAGCTGAATCCATTGCCACCGAACAGTTTCCATCACCCACCTGGTGTCAAAACATCGCCATACCACCACTGCCAACTCCTTTTCACTGTCGTAATTATCCCTCTGAAGCACGCGACATCTCTACTCCCTTCTTCGATCAGATTCCTTTGTTGCTATCAGTCACGGTGTTTCACCACCAAACCTTCATCGCCGATGCATGTGAGATCGCCAGTTGCCACACCATGCCAAAGAGTATTAAAAGCCCTTTTTCTTTGCAGATTGAAATTCTGCCCCCTTGCCTCTTGCTTGATTTGGCAGAGAGCTTGCTTTCCCCCCCTAATCTGGTTCTGCTAGCTGCATCACAGACCATTGGCTGCGGAACGCTGCCATCGCTGCGCCAAGGAGGAAGACTTGAACTTCCGCTGCCGTCATCATCTTCTAAACGATATGCCTGTTCGGTTTCAGCCCCTGAAAGCTGGCTACCTCTGCCGCATGATCCACGCGTTGCCAACCCCTAATCTGAGTCGATGAGCTCTTCGATGCTTTGATGTGCACGACCAAAATCTGGAAGGAACTTGTCCACAGCTTCCTCTTGCCCTGTATGTTCATACTCTGCATTTCTTGAAAACATTCCAACTGGTTGGTATCGATTTCCACCTATCCTATTGAGAAGGTTGCAGTGATACTCATTGCTTCTGTCTCTCGCTACAAGTAATACCTACGCAGTTGTCTCGCTTGTTACAAGATCGGTGATTTGTTGTCTCCTTTGCTATCAGAAAGCCTCCCTTCGAAGAATGGTTCTGATTTCCTATGGTTGACAAAAGCTAGAGCAGCTACCTTGTGCGCTAGAGAATTTCCCTCCCTTGGACTCCAAGTGAAGCCGCACCGAGAAATTTTGGTCGCCAACTCATGTATGTCTCAAAGGATGGCCTGAATTTCGCCAATGCACGCCTTAGATTTAATTTCCTGGACTAGGGATAAATTGTCATATTCAAAGTTTATTTGCACTAATTGTAGATTTATAGCTAAAATTAACACATTTCTCATTGTAGTTGCTTCTGCCCCGAGGCTGGATGTTGCTTTGATTTTAGCCACACTTCCTGAGATTAATCTACCTGCGTTGTCCTTGACAACCACCACTGTAGCTCCATCTACCGTATTCTTCTGGAATGCAGCATCCACATTTGCCTTTAGACCTTTTCCTATAGGCGCCTCCGGCCCTCCAGGTAACCCTTCTTCTCACACTATTATTATTATTGGTGATGTTGTTGCTGTTTAATTTAGTTGATCATCTGTTTGATTGGTTGTTCTAAATTCTGATTCCAACAACATTGTTTTAACCATCGCTAACATAGGGTTCACTTCAATATTTCTAAAGATAGTATATGATTCCTCAATTTCCAAATTTCTCACATAAGATACCCAATTATGCTCTGCATGGTCTCTTTTTGGTCTCCTTCATGTTCATTTATTTTCCAAACAACTCCATTAGCCATTTCCACATGAACTTACTGATTCCGAACTAGGTATGCACTGGCATTGTCCACCGAACCAAGCAGCCCTTGTCCAAGGACATAAAAGCAAGGCATTTTCGATGGTTTCAATTAGGGGTGGTAAAGCCACCAAAATGCGCCCCGCCAAAGCGTGCCCAAATATAGCTATGGCTTTAGGCTTAGAGGTTGTCGAGAAAGCAGAGATACTGAGGAAGCAGAGAAGGTTGCCGCCGCCACAGACAGACTAGAACGTGAGGTTCAGATATGAGAGAGAATATAAATCAAATAAGAGGAAAAGAACGAAGAAAGGAAAGAAATGCCACTGGAGACACAGTCATTGTTGGAGACGCTGCACAAAGATGCCAACAACGCTTCTAGAGATGCTGCAAGGAGGAGGTTATCAATTTCTGGGTGGAGGGGCGGCGGACAAGCAGCGGCGACGACGGCAATTCTGAGAAGAAAAATCGAGAGATCTGCTACAAGATTGAAGGAGTAAGGCACCATGAGACCGGCTTTTGAGGACAATGAAGGGGTGACGAGCAAGCAGCGGTAGCGACGGTGAGGGAGAAGGTTTTGCCATTGAAAAGAAAGAAGAAGAAAAAAAGAGTGGGGAGTGGGTGTGTGGCTAAGGGAGGAGAACTGAAACCTTAATTCCCTTTTTTTAGGTATTTATTTTGTTGCTAAAACCCGCGAGTTCGACGGTATGGGTTTGACGGGATTTTTCATGTTAGCGGGTTCAAAATCTCACCCTGAACCATCTTTTTTGGTGGTTTTGGTGGATTGACTCGATGAGTTTGACCCAATTTTTCATCCCTAGTTTCAATCCCATCATTGCAAATTTGGCAATTCGAATCCCTGGCTATCTTTTTGCTGAATAGATTACTGCTGACTAGAAGACTATTGTGAGCTACCTTCCACAAAAATAATTTTATCTTCTGGGGCACTTGTAGATTCGAAATCTCCTTCCAAAGGTCGTTCAGGTCCTCACTCGTTATAGCCTTATAGGTGCATCCGATTCCATATCTGCAGTCTCTTTTCTGGTTATGTGGTATCCTGTTCTAATGGTATAGTTCCCATCCCATCTAAATGACCAAACAAGTTGATCCTCCCTACTTATAAGTTGGTGTTTGTAAAATTTTTTCACTAATGCTTGCTGGAAAAATGTTCTTGACCTTCCTTTCGTCCCATCCAAAGCCTTCTTTAATTAAATCTTTTACAAATTCTATATTATTATTTCCTTTGCCTTGAAATCTATTATTTTTCATGGCCCAATTGTCTTCCCAGATTTTAACCTTGTAACCTTGGAAGCCTCTCTTATGCACCATCTTCTATTTCTTCTCAAAAAATCCCTACTCTGTAGTATGCTTTTCCAGACCCATGAAGCACTTTTCCTTTCCTTTGCTTCTCAAAATTCCTCTTTCAGAAAGTACATAGCTTTGAGTATTCTAACCCACAATATGCTTGGATTTGTTATCATTCTCCATGCCTGTTGGCTAGATGTGCAATATTTTAACTTTGAAAATCTCTAAACCCCATTCTGCCTTCAGCCTTGCTTTTACTAATCTTTCCCCAGCTTTTTCAGTGGATGCCCCTATCCTTTTCAGCCGATGTCCACGACAATCTAGTAACCTTTGAGCTAAGTCTTTGGAAAAAACTCATTGGGAACAAAATATAATTTGCATTGTTTTACAATTCCTTCCTAATTTTGTGATATAATTGAAAACATGTTTTCTAGGCCTTTAAACTGTTAATTTTAATTAACCTTTATTACCATTCGATGCCGTGATCCGTGTGTTGAGTGTTTTCAGACTGTATAGGGCAGGAATGGCTCAAAGAATGGAAAGAAAACATGAAAAAGTAGAAGGACGTGCGAAAATGAAGTTTAGAGAAGCCGGCAGCGACACGCACGCATGGGCGACGCGTACGCGTGCCTAGCGCAGAAGACGAGCGACACGTACGCATGACAAGGAATTTCGCCAAATGACGTGCACGCGTGACTGACGCGTATGCGTGATATGCACCACGTGCAGAAAGTTGCAGAAAGCGCTGGGGGCGATTTCTGGGCTCCTTATGGCCCAGTTCCAAGCCTGAAAAACACAGAATAAGAGCTGCAGAATGGGAAAACACAGGACACAACTCATACAACATTCATTCACACAATTTAGGTTTTTAGATGTAGTTTCTAGAGAGAAAGGCTCTCTCCTCTCTCTAGGTTTTAGGATTTCTCTTAGTTTTAGGTTTGTTTCTTCCCAATTCCAGGTTCAATGTTCTTTTAATTTAGTTTCTCTTCTACTTTTATTTATTCTATCATTCTAGTTTATTTATTTTCCCAATTTGGTTTATGAACTCCATGTTAGATTTGATTTCTTTATTTAATGCAATTTGAGGTAGTTCATATTTATGATTTTAATTTAGCTTTTTACATTCTTAGCTTTGGTTGAGTAATTGGAGACGCTTGAGTTATCAAACTCCTTTGTTGACTGATAATTGGAATTTGTTGGTTGATTTGGATGCCTCTAAGCTAGTCTTTCCTTAGGAGTTGACTAGGACTGAGGAATCAAATTGATTAGTCCACTTGACTTTCCTTTATTTAGTAAGGGTTAACTAAGTGGGAGTAATGAACAATTCTCATCACAATTGATAAGGATAACTAGGATAGGATGTCTGATTGTCATACCTTGCCAAGAGTTTTCTTAATTATAAATTTATTTTCTTATCATTTACATTCCTTGTTCAACCTTTCGAAAAATCCAAAAATATACTTTTCCATAACCAATAATAACTACACCTCCATACAATTCCTTAAGAGACGACCCGAGGTTTGAATACTTCGGTTATTATTTTAATTTGGGTTTGCTTTAGTGACAAACAAGTTTTTGTACGAAAGGATTCTTTGTTGGTTTAGAAACTATACTTACAACGTGATTACTTTTGTGAAATTCTTTACTAGCAAAAACCCGTTCGTCAGTGAGCATCTCGTTTTCCGCTTAATTTAGGAGCTTTTCCTTCCACCCTTCCATTTTGTTTATCGCTTTTTCTGCAATCCATGTTAGTGCACTATTTTTAGATCTCTCCATTGTGTTGGTAGCCTAAGATACTTTCCTAGATTGTCCCAAGCAACCATCCCCATAATCTCCTCGATGTTGACCCTTGTTTAAATCTGCACATGGTCTCCAAAAATTATGCAGTCATCCACAAATAATAAATGAAAAATTGCTGGTGCTATTGGCACTATCTTGAAACCTGAAATGTTTCCTTTTGCTCTATCTTCCTCCATTAAAATTGTGAACACCTCCGCTACCAAAATGAAGAGGTATGGAGATAAAGGATCTCCTTGTCTCAAACCTCTATAAGAAATGATTGTCCAAGTTAAATTTCCGTTAATCTTGAATTCGTACTTAGCACTCCTAACATATTCCATTGCTTGCCGGGCCCATTT
>NC_029791.2:17642648-17661208 GCF_000816755.2 Arachis ipaensis | reverse complement strand
ATATCGAGCTTAACTGCCAAACTTTGTGTTCTCCTCTTTTCTTTTTTTGATAAACTATGAAAAGTTTCTTACACTATTATGATATTATCCTGAATGAGTCTTCCTCCCACGAATGAGATTTGAATTGGAAAAATGATGCGGTCCATAAATTCTTTCAACCTTCAAACCATAATCTTTGAGATTATTTTATAGATGAAGTTGCAGCAACTAATAGACCTCAGTTGGTTCAAGTTTTTTGGGTTCTTAGTTTTTGGAATAAGCACCACAATTGTTTCCCCAAAGTCCTTTGGTAGCTTTTGGTTTGCAAAACAATCCTTTATTACTACACACACATCCTCCTCTACAACATCCCAATGTTTCTGAAAGAAAAGTCCATTTAGTCCATCCGGTCCGGGTGCTTTCAAGCTGCCCATACTGAAAACTGCATCCTTAATCTCTTTATCAGTCACTTCCTTAACTAATTCTACATTTATTTCCTTGGTGACCCTCTTTGGAATCTTGCTCACACATTCCTCCATGCATGGTCTTCCCGTTATCTTAAATAGGTTTGAAAAATGTTCTTCAATTAACTTCATAACCTCTTTTTTCCCATTGACCCACTCGCCATTAGTATTCCTCAACTTTTCAATCCTATTCTTATCCCACCTTTGAATGGTAGTAGCATGAAAGAATGTGGTGTTTTTATCCCCCACTTGAGCCACTTAATTATTTACTACTGACCTCAAAATTTTTCTTCTCTCTTTCATAATTATGAATTTCTTTTTTAACTTTGCAACTTTCTTCTTGATGTTCTTCAGTGAGTTCTGATTCTAACAACTTTTCTAACCGGCTTTTTTTCTTACAATCTCTTTGTCTGCTCTTGGGAATGCACCATTACTCTATTTTTACAATTCTCCTTTGCAATTTGACATTTTTCTCTTTATCTTCTCCCAATTATCTTTTGTTCTTCCGCTGCATGTCCAGCCCCCTACTTATGACCTCTTTGCATTGACCATGATCCTCCCAAAATGCTTCGTACCTGAACAATTTGCTACTCCTTCTTGTCGGCTCCAGTTCCAGGATAATAGGGCAGTAGTCTAAGCTCATTGCAGTTTGTGTTACTAGTGTCGCATGCTAGTATAAATTCCTACATTTCCAATTCACCATAGTCCTGTCAATTCTTTCTCTTGTAACAAACCCATTTCTTGTATTATTGAACCATGTGAAGCTTATTCCTTTTAATTCAATATCCATTAGCTTGTTTCTATCTACAATCTCTCTAAACTCTATCATCTATTCCCTAGGCTTCGGATGTAAGCCAATCTTATCTTCTTGTTGCAAAATATCATTGAAGTCATCAATGAACAAACTCGGAGGATCTGCATTTATATCCAGGGTTGTGAACTCCCTCTATTGTAATTTTCTATTCTTATATTTTGGATCACCATAAACAAAATTACATTCCCAACTTGCACCTTTCCTATTCTTTATATGAGTTTTAATTAATCTATCATTCTAAGAATAGATATTAATATTCATACTATCATTCCAAATAAACATAGATTGCCGGATAATTTTCGAAGTTCTATACAAAAGAAATGATCAAAACAAAGCTTTTTTCTAAGCCTATTTATCTTACATAATTTAGCTCTAGTTTCTATTAAGAACATGATTACTGGTTTGAAATTTCTACACAGCTCTATTAATTCTGACACCGTCGCGAGCGCCGCTACTCTGCGACAGTTCCAACTAATAAACTTCATGGTTTCACGTGGAGCTTGTTATGGCCCGCCTCCTCAGCCTTGTGGAGTGTGTTGTGTTCATGTACATATCCTTCTTTCACCAACGTCCCTGCTAGTTCCCATCTTGTACCTTCTACTTTGCTCTTCTTTTTCTGGCCATTGTCAGCTTCTTGATCTTCATTACATCCCTCAATGCCTTCCATTAGCAGTATCTTTGTTTCTTCTCTCTTCCTCTTTAACTTTAGCTTGTTATTCATGTTTTCTGCGAGTTCAATTTCCCAACCCTTAGTCTCTGTTTCCATGAATGCCTCTTCCCTTCTTTCTCCTTCCTCATCGCTAGCCAGCTCAACGAAATAGCAAGAACCATTTCAAACATCATGAATTTATTTTTTTTCCTTTCCCAGCTTTTCCCTTGTGCTGTTCTTCACTCCTTTCTTTTGCACTATCATCTCGGTATATCTTTTCCAAACATATGCTTTTAAATTTTTGTATTAAAAGTTCCCTGATTGGTACCTGAACCTCCACCCCTTTTTCTTTCATAGTCTAGGCTTTCTATCGTTTTTTACTTTCCTCCCTCATAGCTTGATCTTGAAAAATTTTCACTATGTCCTTTTTCTGTCTTCCCATCTCTTTTTCTATAAGACCCACTTGGCTTTCATGCTTTCCAAACTGTATATTTTGTTTGAGGAATGTTAGTGGGCCAACGACTTTTGTGATTTGTAGCCATCAAATAGCCATTAATGATGGTTTTAATGGTGTGAGATTGATGTGATATTTCATCCAATGGCTCACTTTTTTTTGCTGGTTACATGCTGGCCAGAATTTAACAAAGATGCTGGCCCCCTAGACTTTTCCATTTTGTTTTTCTATCAATATATTTGGGACAGACACTTCTTCTTATTGGGCTTGTGCTATTTTGGCCCACCATTATATTTTTTTGTTTCTGTCTCCCTTAGATGTTTGGCGCCACTCGCAGGGTAGGGCATTGCCTCCTTCCCTCAATCCCTTGATTTTCTCTCTCTCTCCAAGCTGGAAATTCGATTATATTCACCTACTCTGAAGTTTAATTTTTCTCCTCCATTTCTCTCACTTTTTCTCTAGCATGTTCTCTGATTAGCTGCCTACTTTTTCCCAAATTATGACCTGCTCCCCTTGCTATAGATTCTTAATTACATTATACCACTTTCATCACGATTGGCAATTCATGCGCCTCCTCTTCATGGTCCTATTGCAAGTTTTCTTCTTCTCTTTCTTCCCATCAATCTAATTTTCTGACCTTGTTTACTCTAAGACCTACTGTATGCCAGGGCTGGGTTAGACCTCATAAGGACAAAGCTGTGATGTTCCTGCATTCTTTTTTGTTATGGCCAATGATGCCACAATTCAGACAATAACAGTCCATGAGCCTTTCATATTAAAAGTCTACCCAAGTCATGGGTAATCCATCCCTAGCTAGCCATAATCCTGTTGGCAAAGACTCTGTGAAATCCATTGCAACCCTGGCTCTTAAAAATGTTCTATCTAATGTAATGCTTTTTAGAGGGTTCTCCACTTATATTAAGATGCCCATCCTTTTCCTTATCTTCCTTGTCGTATCTCTATTGATATAATCCAGAGGGATCCCATACATTTGAACCTAAAATTCAAGAAATCAGTGGTTAACTTCTATTATTGCTTCATTAGATGACCACAACTGTAGGTTTAATAGTGCACCTCGAACATTCCATGGGCCTCATTTTAGTATCTGTAGGCAATTACTTTTGTTCTTGAAGTTGATATACTAACTCCCTCTGGGTTGCCCCATATTCCCATCAAGGTGTTTTTGCATGCTTTGAAGCTAATTTTATTTTTTGAAATGATTTTTCCTACCAAGTGAATACAATCTGCTTTAAAACCTTTATTCCTTGTTTTGCTAATGGTGATAATTTTTTTTATAGGATCAGCTTTGGTATTGTTTACATCCTCCATCATTTAGGCTTGTTTCTGCCAGACAGTAACAGAACAGCAAGACTTGATGTTTATAAAGGTTGAGAAGAGATGAAATATGTGTATGTTATAAAGTTGATGGAAGCTTATAAGATACAATATCTGTGATATATGTATAAAACTCAGGATGAATATTGTAGATGAAGTTATATCTCCTTTTGGGAGATACCAAACCTCCCCTCTTGAGAGAAAGCTCCTATTCTATCGAGAGTCCTTAATACTCAAGTTGTTATATATATACCCCCATTATTCATTGGCACCAAAAACCCATCAAGCAGGCTAGCCGAGGACTTGTTCCCCCTTTATAGCCCACATTGACAGGTACGTATTGTATAATAATGAGAGGGTGAGTTTTAAAATTTAAAGTGAATGTATCCCACAAAAAGAAAAATTATTTTATTATTTCTCTTATTGATTAACCTCAAACACATGATTGATCGACATTATCTTTCTTATCCTTGATTAAAGAAACATTTAGAAGAATTATGTCACATCATTATTGTTAGTTCTTCTTTAAAGAAAATAAAGCCTAATAAAAAAGAAAAAGTATAGATAACTAGCTAGGATGCAATCAATTACAGTTAATTAGTGAAAATTTTGATTTTAAAATTAAAAAAGAATATGTTTTTAAAATTAAAAAAAAACACAAAAAAACCTTCCAACGACGCCTTCTAACCCTTCGACGTCTCCATTATCTCCTCCAACGATGATGACTCTATTCTCAGCTCCAACGATAATGACACCTTTCACACCAGCAGCGTCTCTTTTATCTCCTCCTCCGACGATGCCATTCCTTCCTCTGATGACGACGATGCCTTCCACACCTATGGCCTCTCTCTTCCCTCCTCCAAATAATAACGACTTCATTCTCACCTCCAACGATTATGACTCCTTCACACCCATGGTGTCTCCCTTCTCTTCTCTGATGACACCGCCATTCCCTTCTCTTTCTCCGACGATGCCTTCCACACCCACGATGTCTCACTTCTCTCCTCAAACGACATTGAAGACTGCAGCCTCCACCTCCATCATCTCCTCATGCTATTTTTCTTCTTCTTAGTTTTAGATGATTCTTTTTATTAGTTTTGGATGTTTCTTTCTCCTAGGTTTCAGTTATTTCTTCTTTTTAGGTTTTTGATGATTTTTTAAAATAGTTTTAGATGTTTCTTTTCTTAGTATTTAGATGATCTTTCTAATAATTTTGGATGTCTCATTTTGTTAGGTTTTGAATTTTTTAAAATGATTTTGGATATCTCGTTTTTGTTAGGTTTTTTATGTTTCTTTTCAGGTATTCTTTTTATTAGGTTTTGGATATTGTTTTTACAATGGTGTTCTTCTCCTTGTAGGTTTTGGATTATTTTTTTACTTGATTTGGATATTTCTTTCTCCTAAATTTTATGTGTCTTATATGTGTCTTTTTTTTAGATTTTAGATGATTTTTTTAATAGTTTTAGATATTTTTATTCTTAGTCTTTGGATGTTCTTTAATTAATATTTTTTGTTGTCTCTTTTTATTAGGTGTTGAGTCAAAATTTGATTTGGTACCTTGTGATGACAAACATAATTAATTATTTCCTAGTATAACTAATTTATTATGATGAGTATTATAGGAATTAATCAAGGATAATCAATCAAGCAAGGTAAAATTGTGCAAATCAACAACACTAATATAAATATCATATCAAGACAAGTTTGGAAACAGATTGAACAATCAAAACAGTAAAAGACGCTTCAAGAATCAAGCTCACGAGCAATTGGATAGACTGCATTTTATCAAGATAAATGGGAAGATATCATACTCTATAAAAAAATTTGATCCAAGGAGGAAGGGCAACTCGATTATTTCTTATCTGAAACACCTAGTCTCTGTTCCTTTGTTTTATTATGTGTGTTCTTACTTTTTTTTTTTTTTTTCTAGAATTAAGTTTTTTTTTTTAAGAGATACAAGAAGCCAAAAAAAAAAAAAATAGAGCATACATAAGCCAATTTTCATTTTGTTTGAGGGTTTAATTTCGAAAAGTATGTTGGGTTAGAGTGCACTTGGTTCTCGTTAACTAGGTAAGATTAATACCTATGTGAGTGACTAAGTTTGGGATAACTTAGGTGAGTTTACAAGAGTGTGAATCTTTTGGTATTATTGGAGTTTGTAATCCAAATTGGTTATAGTGAAAATTTCACCATAATTGTGGCGAAAACTGGACGTAGGCCACATTACACTTCATAGCTAAACTAGTATATATCGTGATCTCACTCTTCTTCTTCTCTATTTACATAATTTATTTTTAAGCATTACAAGTGATTCCTTGACTTAACTTCCCTCCTCAATTTACTTGGAACCTTAATTAGATTTTGAATTTTTTTAAAATAACTGTGGAAATCTTTTTTTTGTTAAGTTTTAAATGTTTCTTCTTGCTACATTTTTTTATGTTTATTTTTATTAAATTTTGAATATTCTTTTTATAATAATTTTTTAATGTTTGTTTTTATTTAATTTTAAAATTTGTTTTTAGACTTTACATGTTTTTTTCCATTCCTCTAAAAAAAGTTGTATAACAAATGATATATGGTTAACAAATCAGACTTTCTCTCTCTACAATAGATTTTAAGTTTTTAGCGCTAATTATATCAGCTAAGCAAATCAACAAAAAAATTAAGTAATGAAAAGCTCCAAAAAGCATAATATATATTCCTCCCACCTTCATGAAAATGGCATCTCCATTAGGAACACTCTCAAACATATCTCCTCCCACGTGTTCCACGGCTGCAACATTATTAGAAAATATAATTGTCATTGGTCATATTTCCTTTAAAAGGAAAAATCTATATATAATAATAAACTACTGAACAACTATATATATATATATATATATATACACACGAGGAATGCTAGGGGCAGCAACTTTTGTGATTTGTAGCCATCAAATAGTCATCAATGATGATTTTAATGGTGTAAGATTGGTGTGAAGTTTCATCCAATGGTTCACTTTTCTTTACTGATTATATACTGGCCAGAATTTAACAAAGTTGCTGACCCCTAGACTTTTCCTATATTATATATATACTTCGTTCTGTTTTGCTTTATCTCTATTGTTTATCTTAAAAACAATATATCTAAAGGATTATTGAACCTTTAACGAAAGAATAAATGGTGAAAAAAAAAAGTGAAAACGCGGGCTAAAATCAAACAAATAATAAATTATCACACATACCATCATCATAGGCTGAGGCACATTCTATGACATGAGGCAAATCAAAATTGATACCAAGAATATGAGGGTGTTTGGAAGTGATTAATTTGATAGTTGCCCCAACACCACCACCAACATCCACTAGTTTATTGATGTGGTCGAAGCCTTTGTAGACATCAAGAATCCTCTTCATTAATAAAGTGGAGGAGTTGTGCATTGCTTTGTTGAAGACCTCGTTGAACCTACCATTTAATTTATTTTTAATATTTATTTTATATTTTAATATATATTCAACTTTAATAACTAATTTTTATGTACTCCTAACATGAGTGATATGTATCTATTTATATACTAACCAACTTTGGGTAAAGACTTTATCTAGATGCAGCAACAAGGAAGGTCCCAAAGATACACCATCAGCATCACCCACAAAATATTTGGAAACAGGTGAGAGGCTATACAGCCTCTGATGCAAGTTATTAGAGCTTTCTACTGGATCTTTAACAACAGAACAAGACAGTAATGAATGACTTGCAAGAAGCCTAAGAAGACGATCCAACATTGATGCTGCTTCAGGGTTGTTGCTTCCAATGTGATCCGCAATATCTTTTGCTGAGAGCTTTGCACCTTTGCCTTCTTTTGCTATGATGTCAAATACACCAAGCTCTATTGTGGTCCTCACAACCATTGGAACCACAATTGACCATGCCATTTGAGAAAACAAGAAGACATCTACTTCTTCTTCATCTTGTGGTAGCTTGAGGATCTCAAGTAGCTTTGCATTGGATTCTGATGCAGGAGCCATTTGTGAATTGGGACGAAATTAAAGCAGGATGGAGTGCAAGTAATGTAATATAATGTATGTAGTTATATTTTGAAGTGAACTTATAAAATATTCCTCTCATCATGAGACTAAATATATACTGTTTTTCGGAATTGCACCGACAAATAAAAAAGATATATTTTTTGTATATTCGTTTCTAAAAAAATATTAGAAATTATTAAAATTTATTATTTTTTATTATTATTTAATTATCAATTTAATTTTTTTAGTCTAATTTGATAATACAACAATATATTTTATTTCATATTTTTAAATATAAATAACTAATTGATGATCAAAAACAACAAATTCTAATAATTTTCTAGCATTTAACCTAAAATAAATAAAATAAAGTAACGAAAAAGAGGATAGGCTGAAGCTTTGTGGTGAGAAAGAGTCCAAACTCGAAAAAACCAAACAGAAGACTAAACATAAATAATAGAAGCAGACATAAACAAGTTTTCTTCCAATTATATTTCAATTGACATCTCTTGGATCCCCCAAGGGACCGACCCAAGGAGCCAAATAATACACTCTTGAATTGCAATTCTAATTCAATTTAAAAGATGTAGACAACTAATTACACATGTGTTTTCCGGAATTGCACCGACAAATAAATATGTCTCTTTTGTATATGGTATAAAAGATTTTTTATTTTTTATCGATGAATTTTTTAAAAAATAAAAAATACACAAAAAATTAACCAAAAATAGGACAATTTATTTAAACCAGATACATCGCAATCTTATTATTAGGATAAAAAAGATAAAACAATCCCTTAATATATGGTGTTATATATATATACTCCTCATTCCCCGTTGTCCACAAAAGATGGTTTAATATTATCCAAAAAAAGGAAAACTAGAAACAAAGAAACGTGACTCCTCTTCTAAGTCCTTTTCTGGCACAACACTTGTGAATTGTGATTGACTATCTATCAATGAAAGTCAGGCATGTGCATCGTACTTCAATCAAATAGGAGGGTTTATGTCATTCTGATGCACGGAAAAATTGCAATACTACAAGACACACGGCAGATAGCAATGCTTTATTAGAATCGGTTTTAAAAATACCTGCTATCTGCAATTTAGCAGCGATTTTTATGACAGATTTAAGAGAAGCTGCTATTTGCTTTTTTTTCAGGGTTTTATTAGATGTCTCTTTTTCTCAGATCTCTATCTCAATTCTCATTCTGATTTTTTTTACTCTCACTAGTTACAACACAGTTCTCTTCTCTCCAACTTTCATCACCATCTCTGCACCTCTCAAAAGTTTCTATATTGTGCTAGCTCCTCTGCTTCTTCTGCTCCCTCTTCTGCTCTGCCAAATCTGTTAGCTATCTCATCCACGTAGCATTGTGCGCGGTTCGGATTTGCGGTAGCGACACGAGTATCCTGTTCATGTTCTCGTCTCTCTCACAAATCCTTCTATCTCACATCACAACACAACACCACACGCTTTCGCATTCGAATTCAAATTGAAATTGTAGCTCAAAGATCCTATCTTTAGGGTTCCCAATTCCCCTAATTTTATTTTCAAGTAATTACTCAAATTCCATTCCATAGACCCCTGAATGCCAGCGCCGTGATTGGACCCACCTTTTGCCGACGATGATGCCAGCATCACGGAGCATCACGACGGTCGATACTGGTAAGTTGCTCCTCAGGGACCTCGAGAACAATGGCGAGGACGACTCCCCCGCCGCCAAGAAGCCGAAATCGGAGAAGTTCCCTCTCAACAGATGCCAATTTGCTGGCCGCCGTTGCCGTATTCTTCCTCTTCGCCACCAGCCTTCTGCATCTACCTCACCATGCCCGCCTCTGAGTTTGGCTGCATCAAGCTCCATTACACCCTCTCCGATCTTCATCACCTCAAGTAAATAAAGATCCCCCTTTTCTTTATTATGTTATTATCTTAATGGATTTATTTGAATCAAAATAGCATTAGATGAATTTTGTTAGACTTATCTCGACCTAGATTAGTTGGAACATTATATTAGACAGGTGAAAAAAGAGCCTTTTTTTGGGTAAAAAAGAATGCTACGTGCTTGCATATCTCTCTTTCTTCAGTTTGAATCCTATTTCCTTTTAGATGTCCCTTTTCCTGTTAATCTCCATTTGATTTATTCTATTGATCAAAAGAAGTAAGTAACTATATGATTCATCTTAAACTTTGAAGTTATAGCATCTTTTATCCTTTTACATTTTTTAATTCTTTAAATAGTTATTGATTTACATGATTAAAAGTATCCCGATCAATGATGATATACCTAGCTATCTAGGATGGGATGGAAATTTTCAATGGATGTGGTCCATGTGTAATTTTACTCATAGAATTTGTTGTAAAAATTTCACCCCATTTCTACTTCCCAGAAGAACATATCCTTATCATGATCATTGGAAACTACACATGCATCATATTGAACTATAAGTTGTGGGCCATTCTTTCTTTGTATGCTTTGATATGAATTTCTTGAATGATAGGCGGTTGCATGCAATTTTTATTATTGCTGACTTATTCCTCTGAATTGCAAAACTATAAGGTAAAACAATGGCTGTAGCTGTGGAACTTGCACATGAAGTCACAATAACAAAAAAATCTCCTACAAAACAAAGGCGAATAGTAGTGCTGTCTTAACCTTGTATATAAAAAATTTAAAAAGTAAAAAGGTTCTCTACAATTATATAAACAAATTTCGATACGTGTTTCATATTTTTGGAAGAGATCCGAAAGTAATTTCATTGGTTCTGTTGAAATCTTAGGAGTTGCATCAATAGGGCTGAAGGTACAGGGACAAATTTGGATTTGGGTTTATAACAAGTATGGGCAAGTGGTCATCGCAAAAAATACTTGATGATGAGGTGAAGGTAAATATTCAGGTGTTTAATTTTGTGTATATTTATGTCTGACATATATAATACTATTAAATAGAACATATATCAGTCTTCGTCTTCTCTGTTGCCAAATAGACCATCTATTCATCCACATAAGCGGCAGCTGATGAGCGGATAATTTATACGCTTTTTGACATTATTTTTAGTATATTTTTAGTAGAATCTAGTTACTTTTAGGGATGTTTTCATTAGTTTTTATGTTAAATTCACATTTCTGGACTTTACTATGAGTTTGTGTATTTTTCTGTGATTTCAGGTATTTTCTGGCTGAAATTGAGGGACTTGAGCAAAAATCAGATTCAGAGGTTGAAGAAGGACTGCTGATGCTGTTAGATTCTGACCTCCCTGCACTCAAAATAGATTTTTTGGAGCTACAGAACTCAAAATGGTACGCTTCCAATTGCGTTGGAAAGTAGACATCCAGAGCTTTCCAGAAATATATAATAGTCCATACTTTTTCCAAGTTTAGATGACGCAAACTGGCGTTCAACGCCAGCTCTCTGCCCAATTCTGGCGTCCAGCGCCAGAAACAAGCTACAAAGTGGAGTTCAACGTCCAAAATGGCACAAAAACTGGCATTCAATTCAACTTATTCCACTTCTAAGATATTCATTCGCACTTCAACCTGAATGTGATGAACGTGACAATCATCATCATTCCCTATGAATGCGTGCCTGACAACCACTCCCGTTCTACCTTCGATTGAACGAGTATCTCTTAGATTACTAATATAGGGGACCGAGTCCGAGATATTAGGATCTTCGTGGTATAAGCTAGATTGATGGCGGCATTCATGAGAGTCCGGAAAGTCTAAACCTTGTCCGTGGTATTCCGAGTAGGACTCTGGGATTGAATGACTGTGACGAACTCAAAACTCGCGAGTGCTGGGCGTAGTGACAGACACAAAAGGATAGTAAATCCTATTCCAGTATGATCGAGAACCTCCAGATGATTAGCCATGCAATGACAGCGCATCGGATCATTTTCACAGGGAGGAATAGGATGCAACCAACGACAAAGGTGATGCCTCCAGACGATTAGCCGTGCTGTGACAGAATATTTGGATCATTTTCCCGAGAGAGATCGAAAGTAGCCATTGGCACCGGTGACATCCTTACATAAAGCCAGCCATAGAAAGGAGTAAGATTGATTGGATGAAGATAGCAGGAAAGCAGAGGTTCAGAGGAACGAAAGCATCTCTATACGCTTATCTGAAATTCTAACCAATGAATTACATAAGTATTTCTATCCTTCTTTTATTACTAAATTTCGAAAACCCCATTACTATTTTATATCTGCCTGACTGAGATTTACAAGGTGACTATAGCTTGCTTCATACCAACAATCTCCGTGGGATTCGACCCTTACTCACGTAAGGTATTACTTGGACGACCCAGTGCACTTGCTGGTTAGTTGTGCGAAGTTGTGAACCATGGTATTGGCATCATGTTTTTTTGGCACCATTGCCAGGGAAAGAAAGAGCAATGAATTTTACATAATCAAAGTGTAATCACAATTTCGTCCACAAAGTTTTTGGCGCCGTTGCCGGGGATTGTTCGAGTTTGGACAACTAACGGTTCATCTTATTGCTCAGATTAGGTAAATTTTCTTTTTGTTTTCTTTTCAAAAAAATTTCAAAAATCTTTCAAAATTTTCTCCTTTGTTTTCAAAAAAAAATTTTTTTAAAATAAAAATGTTTTCAAAAATAAATTATTCTATGGCTTCAAAACTTTCAAGAATGAATTCTAGAGTTTCATGGTAACATGTTGAATCCTATCTGGCTGAAAAGCCATACCCAAACTCCTTTGGGATTGGTCTTCGACTAATCACCTTAATGGATGTAAATCTATTCTAAAGCTTGAATGGCTATTAAGCCATGTCTGACCCTTTGATTGGAGCTTTAGACTAAAGAGCATAAGATCCCTGGAATTCATATTAAAGATTTTGAAATCCTTATTTTTGTTTTTCAAATAATTTTCGAAAAAAATACAAAAAAAAAATTAGAAAATCATAAAAATCAAAAATATTTTTTTTGTGTTCTTGTTTGAGTCTTGAGTCATGTTATAAGTTTGGTGTCAATTGCATGTGCATCTTGCATTTTTCAAAAAAATCATGCATTCATAGTGTTCTTCATGATCTTCAAGTTGTTCTTGGTAAGTCTTCTTATTTGATCTTTGCATTTGCATGTTTTGTGTCTTTTCTTGTTTTTCATATGCATTCTTGAATTCTTAGTGTCTAAGCATTAAAGAATTCTAAGTTTGGTGTCTTGCATGTTTCCTTTGCATTAAAATTTTTCAAAAATAAGTTCTTGATGTTCATCTTGATCTTCATAGTGTTCTTGGTGTTCATCTTGACATTCATAGCATTCTTGCATGCATTCATCGTTTTGATCCATAACTTTCATGCATTGCATCATTTTTCTTGTTTTTCTCTCTCTTCATTTAAAATTCAAAAAAAAAATATCTTTCCCTTTTTCTCTCTCAAAATTTCGAAAATTAGATTTGACTTTTTCAAAAATTTTTAAAAAATCTAGTTGTTTTTATGAGTCAAATCAAATTTTCAATTTAAAAATCTTATCTTTTTCAAAATCTTTTTCAAAAATCAAATCTTTTTCATTTTTCTTAGTTATTTTCGAAAATTATAAAAAAAATATTTTCAAAAATCTTTTTCTTATTTTTATATCAAATTTTCAAAAATAACAATAACAATTAATGTTTTGATTCAAAAATTTCAAGTTTGTTACTTACTTGTTAAGAAAGATTCAAACTTTAAGTTCTAGAATCATATCTTATGATTTCTTGTGAATCAAGTCATTAATTGTGATTTTAAAAATCAAATTTTTCTTCAAAAAAAAAAAACTAATTTTTATCATATCTTTTCAAAAATATCTTCTCATCTTATCTTTTTCAAAAATTTGATTTCAAAATATCTTTTCTAACTTCCTAACTTCTTATCTTTTCAAAATTTGTTTCAACTAACTAACTAACTTTTTGTTTGTTTCTTATCTTTTTCAAAACCACCTAACTAACTCTCTCTCTCTAATTTTTGAAAATATCTTCCCTCTTTTTCAAAATTTCTTTTTTATTAACTAATTATTTCAATTTTTAAAATCTTAATTTTCGAAAATTACTAACATTTTTCAAAAAAAAAAAAAACTATTTTCGAAAATTACTAACTCTTTTTCAAAAATTATTTTCGAAAATCCTCTCCCTCTCTCATCTTATTCTATTTATTTATTCATCTACTAACACCCCTTCCTCACATCACTCACCAAATTCGAACCCCCTTCTTCTATCTGTGTTCGAATTTTTTCTTCTTCTTCTCTTCTTCTACTAACAATAAGGAACCTCTTTACTGTGACATAGAAGATTCCTCTTCTTTTCTTTTTCTCTTCTCTTTCTTATGAGCAGGGACAAAGAAAAAGGCATTCTTGTTGAAGCTGACCCAGAACCTGAAAGGACTCTGAAGAGGAAACTAAGAGAAGCTAAATCACAACTATCCAGCAAGCACCTGTCAGAAATTTTCAAATAGGAAGAGGAGATGGCAGCCGAAAATAATAATAATGCAAGGAGAATGCTTGGTGACTTTACTGCACCTAATTCCAATTTACATGGAAGAAGCATCTCCATTCCTGCCATTGGAGCAAACAACTTTGAGCTAAAACCTCAGCTAGTTTTTCTGATGCAGCAGAACTGCAAGTTTTTTGGACTTCCATCTGAAGATCCTTTTTAGTTCTTAACTGAATTCTTGCAGATTTGTGATACTGTTAAGACTAATGGAGTCGATCCTGAAGTCTACAGGCTCATGCTTTTCCCTTTTGCTGTAAGAGACAGAGCTAGAGTGTGGTTGGACTCTCAACCCAAAGACAGCCTGAACTCTTGGGATAAGCTGGTCACGGCTTTCTTAGCCAAGTTCTTTCCTCCTCAAAAGCTGAGCAAGCTTAGAGTGGATGTTCAAACCTTCAGACAGAAAGAAGGTGAATCCCTCTATGAAGCTTGGGAAAGATACAAACAGTTGACCAAAAAGTGTCCTTCTGACATGCTTTCAGAATGGACCATCCTGGATATATTCTATGATGGTTTATCTGAGCTATCAAAGATGTCATTGGATACTTCTGCAGGTGGATCCATTCACCTAAAGAAAACGCCTGCAGAAGCTCAAGAACTCATTGACATGGTTGTAAATAACCAGTTCATGTAAACTTCTGAAAGGAATCCTATGAATAATGGGACTCCTATGAAGAAGGGAGTTCTTGAAGTTGATACTTTGAATGCCATATTGGCTCAGAACAAAATATTGACTCAGCAAGTCAATATGATTTCTCATAGTCTGAATGGAGTGCAAGCTGCATCCAACAGTACTCAAGAGGCTTCTTATGAAGAAGAAGCTTATGATCCTGAAAATCCTGCAATAGCAGAGGTGAATTACTTAGGTGAACCTTATGGAAACACCTATAATCCATCATGGAGAAATCATCCAAATCTCTCATGGAAGGATCAAAGGCCTCAACAAGGCTTTAATAATGGTGGAAAAAACAGGTTTAACAATAATAAACCTTTTCCATTATCCACTCAGCAACAGACAGAGAACTCTGAACAAAATACTTCTAATTTAGCAAACTTAGTCTCTGATCTATCTAAGGCCACTATAAGTTTCATGAATGAAACAATGTCTTCCATTAAAAATTTGGAAGCACAAGTGGGCCAGCTGAGTAAAAGGATCACTGAAATCTCTCCTAGTACTCTCCCAAGCAATACAGAAGAAAATTCAAAAGGAGAGTGCAAGGCCATTGACATAACCAAAATGGCCGAACCCAATGAGGGAGAGGAGGACGTGAATCCCAAGGAGGAAGACCTCCTGGGACTCCCAGTGATCAATAAGGAGTTTCTCTCTGAGGAACCAAAGGAATCTGAGACTCATCTAGAGACCATAGAGATTCCATTGAACCTCCTTATGCCATTCATGAGCTCTGATGAGTATTCCTCTTCTGAAGAGAATGAGGATGTTACTGAAGAGCAAACTGCCAAGTTTCTTGGTGCAATCATGAAGCCGAATGCCAAATTATTTGGCATTGATGCTTGGGAAGTTGAACCTCCCTTACATCTGTGAGGCTCCATGAGAGCCCACTGTCAAGCTATTGACATTAAAGAAGCGCTTGTTGGGAGGCAACCCAATTTTTATTTATCTAACTATATTTTTCTTAGTTATATGTCTTTATAGATTCATGATCATGAGGAGTCATAAAATAAATATAAAAATTGAAAACAGAATAAAAAACAACAGAAGAAAAATCACACCCTGGAGGAAGCATCTGCCTGGCATTCAACGCCAGAACAGAGCATGGTTCTGGCGCTGAACGCCCAAAATGGGCAGTATCTGGGCGCTGAACGCCCAAAATGGGCAGCATCTGGGCGCTGAACGCCAGAATTGCACCCTGGAGAGGAGCTGGCGCTGAACGCTCAGAACAAGCATGGTTCTGGCATTCAACGCCAGAAATGGGCAACAAATGGGCGTTGAACGCCCAAAATGGGCACCAACCTAGCGCTGAACGCCCAGAGTTGTGTGCAAGGGCATTTTACATGCCTAATTTGGTGCAAGGTTGTAAATCCTTGAACACCTCAGGATCTGTGGACCCCACAAGATCCCCACCTACCTCCACTCACTTCTTCTCACCCCTCACCACTCTCTTTCACAAAATCCCATAAACACTCTTCCCCAAAACACTTCACCAATCACCTCAATCTCTCTTCCCCATCACCTCCTCACCACTCACATCCATCCACTCTTCCCCATAAACCTACCTCATAAACTCCACCTACCTTCAAAATTCAAAATCAATTTCCCACCCAAACCCACCCTAAATGGCCGAACCTTCACCCCTCCCTTCCTTATATATAGCCCTCCATTCTTCCTCATTTTCACACAACATAACCCTCTCTTCTCTTCTTGGCCGAAACACACCTCCACCCTCCTCTCCATATTTTCTTCTTCTTCTTCATCTATTCTTTCTTCTCTTGCTCGAGGGCAAGCAAAATTCTAAGTTTGGTGTGGTAAAAGCATAAGCGTTTTGTTTTTCCATTACCATTGATGGCACCTAAGACCGGAGAATCCTCTAGAAAAGGGAAAGGGAAGACAAAAGCTTCCACCTCCGAGTCATGGGAGATGGAAAGATTCATCTCCAAAGCCCATCAAGACCACTTCTATAATGTTGTGACCAAGAAGAAGGTGATCCCCGAGGTCCCTTTTAAACTCAAGAGAAATGAGTATCTGGAGATCCGACATGAAATTCAAAGAAGAGGTTGGGAAGTTCTAACAAACCCCATCCAACAAGCCGGCATCCTAATGGTTCAAGAGTTCTATGCTAATGCATGGATCACTAGGAACCATGATCAAAGTAAGAACCCGAACCCAAAGAATTATCTCACCATGGTTCGGGGGAAATACTTAGATTTTAGTCCGGAAAATGTGAGGTTGGCGTTCAACTTGCCAAACATGGAAGAGAACGCACGCCCCTACACAAGGAGAGTCAACTTTGATCAAAGGTTGGACCAAGTCCTCATGGACATATGTGTAGAAGGAGCTCAATGGAAGATTGACTCAAAAGGCAAACCGGTTCAACTAAGAAGACTGGACCTTAAGCCTGTAGTTAGAGGATGGTTGGAGTTCATTCAATGCTCAATCATTCCCACTAGCAACCGGTCTGAAGTTACTATAGACCGGGCCATCATGATCCATAGCATCATGATTGGAGAAGAGGTGGAAGTTCACTGAATGTATGCTTGAACAGTGCATATGTCTTTTGAAGTTGTTGTTTAAGAATGTTAAATATGTTGGCTCTTGAAAGAATGATGACTAGGAGACATGTTATTTGATAATCTGAAAAATCATAAAAATGATTCTTGAAGCAAGAAAAAGCAGCAAAGAACAAAGCTTGCAGAAAAAAAAAATAAAATAAAAATAGGCGAAAAAAATAGAAAAAGAAAAAGCAAGCAGAAAAAGCCAAAGCTTTTAAAACCAAAAGGCAAGAGCAAAAAGCCAATAACCCTTCAAACCAAAAGGCAAGGGTAAATAAAAAGGATCCCAAGGCTTTGAGCATCAGTGGATAGGAGGGCCTAAAGGAATAAAATCCTGGTCTAAGCAGCTAAACCAAGCAGAAGAGTGTGCTTAAGAACTCTGGACACCTCTAATTGGGGACTTTTTCAATGGATAAAGTGAGATGCCAAAACTATTCAAGAGGCAAAAAGTTATAAGTCCCGCTCATATGATTGAAGCTATGTTTCATTGATAGTTTAGAATTTATAGTATATTCTCTTCTTTTTATCCTATTTGATTTTCATTTGCTTGGGGACAAGCAACAATTTAAGTTTGGCGTTGTGATGAGCGGATAATTTATACGCTTTTTGACATTGTTTTTAGTATGTTTTTAGTAGAATCTAGTTACTTTTAGGGATGTTTTCATTAGTTTTTATGTTAAATTCACATTTCTGGACTTTACTATTAGTTTGTGTGTTTTTTTGTGATTTCAGGTATTTTCTGGCTGAAATTGAGGGACTTGAGCAAAAATCAGATTCAGAGGTTGAAGAAGGACTGCTGATGCTGTTGGATTCTGACCTCCCTGCACTCAAAATGGATTTTCTAGAGCTACAGAACTCAAAATAGCGCGCTTCCAATTGCGTTGGAAAGTAGACATCCAGAGCTTTCCAGAAATATATAATAGTTCATACTTTGCCCAAGTTTAGATGACGCAAACTGGCGTTTAACGCCAGCTCTCTACCCAATTCTGGTGTCCAGCGCCAGAAACAAGCTGCAAAGTGGAGTTCAACGCCCAAAATGGCACAAAAACTGGCGTTCAACTCCAGGAATAACCTCTGCACGTGTAACATTCAAGATCAGCCCAAGCACACACCAAGTGGGCCCCAGAAGTGGATTTATGCATCAATTACTTACT
>NC_029791.2:17629172-17642591 GCF_000816755.2 Arachis ipaensis | reverse complement strand
ATTGAACGAGTATCTCTTAGATTACTAATACAGGGGACCGAGTCCGAGATATTGGGATCTTCGTGGTATAAGCTAGATTGATGGCGGCATTCATGAGAGTCCGGAAAGTCTAAACCTTGTCCGTGGTATTCCGAGTAGGACTCTGGGATTGAATGACTGTGACGAACTCAAAACTCGCGAGTGCTGGGCGTAGTGACAGACGCAAAAGGATAGTAAATCCTATTCCAGTATGATCGAGAACCTCCAGATGATTAGCCATGCAATGACAGCGCATCGGACCATTTTCACAGGGAGGAATAGGATGCAACCAACAACAAAGGTGATGCCTCCAGACAATTAGCCGTGCTGTGACAGAGCATTTGGATCATTTTCCCGAGAGAGATCGAAAGTAGCCATTGGCACCGGTGACATCCTTACATAAAGCCAGCCATAGAAAGGAGTAAGATTGATTGGATGAAGATAGCAGGAAAGCAGAGGTTCAGAGGAACGAAAGCATCTCTATACGCTTATCTGAAATTCTAACCAATGAATTACATAAGTATTTCTATCCTTCTTTTATTACTAAATTTTGAAAATCCCATTACTATTTTATATCTGCTTGACTGAGATTTACAAGGTGACTATAGCTTGCTTCAAACCAACAATCTCCGTGGGATTCGACCCTTACTCACGTAAGGTATTACTTGGACGACCCAGTGCACTTGCTGGTTAGTTGTGCGAAGTTGTGAACCATGGTATTGGCAACATGTTTTTTGGCGCCATTGCCAGGGAAAGAAAGAGCAATGAATTTTACATAATCAAAGTGTAATCACAATTTCGTCCACCAGCAGCCAATGCCATTGTTTGAGTTTGATTTCTAGCTTTATATATGTTAAAGTTTCAGCTTGTTAAAGAAGCCTCCAATTTTGGTTTTAGCTTCAGGTGTACTGAATGTGATAAAGATTTATATTATTATAACTTATGTGAGAAATTTTTTATTGCATTAAGTTGTAGTTATGAAGTCATGTTTTTTTTGTTTTATATTTTATTTTTATTCACTCTATTTGTTGGAATTCATGTGTATCTAGGTCTACCAATTTAGTTTTATAATCTCTAAAGTCCAAAGCTTGTGAAGTGGACAGCAAGCTACTAGCATTGGGGTAGGCAGTGGATTACGTAGCAATCTTCCATCTATAAAACTTTGAATTTTGATGTCCCAATGAAAGTTCGTAGCTTCACTTTGTTGGATTTTTTATATTTGATGGCATTTGTGGTTATTTACTTGTTTGGTTTAGTTTAATGCCAAAGGAAAATTAGTGTTATTGGTGTCATTACAAGTGCATTTTATGGATTCAACAACGATATATTTTTTTGCCCATCCTGTGGGAATTGATTTTTCTTATTACATATATATTGTGCATATATGTCTGTCTCACTAGACATGTTAGCTTTTTTTTAAAAATGTAAAATCCATAATTTGCATATATGAGCTTGGCTGTGATGAAATAACATACATGTGTAATGCTTAGTCTTTGTAGGATGAAAATATTATGAAGGCAGAAGGCCCTTGATTTGAGATATTTCTTAGTGTAAATTTTAAAGTCAACTTAGCTCCTAACATTTATTGAATTAGTTAACTAGTATGATTATTTAGCATTTTTGTGTGCATAGAACTATTTTGTGATGGAAAGACATGAAAATATCAAGAGCTTCATTTTTTTTATGCTATTCTCTAGTTAGTTTC
The DNA here is from genome assembly GCF_000816755.2 of Arachis ipaensis. NCBI lineage: Eukaryota > Viridiplantae > Streptophyta > Magnoliopsida > Fabales > Fabaceae > Arachis > Arachis ipaensis. The sequence goes on along the minus strand of NC_029791.2, from coordinate 17,640,868 downwards.
ATGGATAATTTTTCCATTATTTTTTTATTGATGATGTATTCTGAATATTGTCTATCTGGATGACCTCTTAGAATTTTTATTGATGTTTATGGCTTCCATTTGAGTATTTGTTGGCATATCATATCTATTTTGCTCAACCCTCTATTTTATTTCCTAAATGCGTGACATACTATTTTTTCAATTGTGCTTAAGAGTTCCTCCAGCTATGGCTCTGTCTTTTGGAGATGATGTACAAAATGGTAGAAATTCAAGTCTCACAAGTGCAATGCAGTTAATCGAACGTGTTCCTGCTGCCTTGCTCTATTGGCCACTAATTCAATTGGCTGGAGTAGCTACTGATGACATTGCATTTGGTGTTGCGATTGGAAGTAAAGGAAGAGGAAACCTGCCTCGCACAACATTTGATATTCGAGCCACACTTCTACTACTAATTATTGGTAAATAATTTTTGGGTTGAAATTTGTTGTGAAATGGTTGCAAGTTGCTTTTGTTTTTATTCTTATATTGATTTAAAAGAATGTTTTTGCTCAACCGATGTTTGATAAAATGCTTCATTGTTATATTTCATAATTTGTGTGCCTGAGTTTACTTCCTTTCATTTTTCTACTTATAGTCTTAAGATTGCAATGCTTGTAATCTATTAGGTTCAAAGCAGCAGGCCAGCAGCAAAGAAGAAAAAGAGGTAGCCGATGAGAGTGCTCTGAGATATCTATTTCAACGACAGAGTGAGGAGTTGCCGCCAAACATCGCTGCAGGGATGAATTTCGGGAAGGACAGAGTAAAAAATAGAATCCTAGGATTGGACTTATTTTGGTTTGATGCAAACATTTTTTTGAATTTGATTATGCAATTCTTAGCAAGAGATTTACTATATTGATATTTTTATAAATATATTATTTTGTTTTCTAGTTAATTTTGTTGTTTTTACCACAAGTTTAGATTCAATGGCTTTAAAATATTTAGATTTATAAGATTAAAAAATCCAAAAAAGGGCAAAAAATATATCTTTAAAATTAAACCCAAAAAATTAGCATTTTTTAAAAGGAAAATTCAATTTTTTTTAATACGATTCGGAATTAGCGGCGGTTTTATAAGCGCCGCAAAAGCCTTAAATTAAAAGACCGTGATAATATTGCGGCGGTTTGTAACCGCCGGTAAAAAATGGACTAAATCCTAATATTTATATATTGCGGCGGTTTAGAACCGTCGCAAAATGATTTTTCCGCGCCAATAACCAGGACGGTTCACTAAACCGCCAAAATTTGATTTTGTGGCGGTTTAAAACCGCCAATAGAGGAAAAAACCGCTGCAAAGCAGCGCCTCTGTTGTAAAGTGCATATATCTCAGCTATCGCTAATTCGCTATATTAGCAAAACTAACCAGGCTATATCATATATTATAAGCAAACAATACAAAAAACATCATTAAAATCGACGGCTAAGCTGTCGATAATATTAAAAATCAACGGCAAAATGGACGGCGGTGGTGGTCGCTATTAAGCTTGTCGATTTTTCAAAATTCGAATAAAATCGACGGCTTGCCTGGCCGTCGATAATAATTTAATAAAATCGACATTATTTTTGTCTATAATATGAGTTTGAAAATTTTACTTACTTACTAAAATCGACAACCTTGCCGTCGATATTATTATATAAAATCAACGCCATTTTTGTCGATATTTGATTAAATAAAATCGACAACATTGCCGTCGATATTATTATTATATAAAATCGACGCCGTTTTTGTCGATTTTTAGATACCGATAAAAAGCGACAACGCTACCGTCGATTTTAATAGCTATATTTTTTAATTATTTTTTTCTATTTAAAAAATAGTAATCAATTAATACAAACAAACTTTTAAATATAGAAATAAAATTTACATAATATTAGATAACAGGTTGATTGATCGAAACCAAGAGGAAACAATGGTTCTTGTGAACTAACTCTATCGATTGGTTGATCGAGCTGTTCGACACTTCGAATCCAAGTCACAAACATCAAACAAATGAAACACACACACACACAGAGTGCAGCATTGACATCACTCCTCCATCGCATTGTTGTCCTCTGATTGCCATTGGGAAACAGAGACTTTGATCTTTTGTGGTAATGTAAGAAATGGGTCCTTCTGAAGGGCCAAAGGAGCTTTGACCAAACTGATGCCCTGCTCCAACTCCTTTGCTGCCTCCTTCTATATCTTTTTCTTTCTTGCCCTTCATTCTATTAAAAATTTGACAAAATGTCAGCAAATAAAAAAATGGGAGGGCATTGTAAGGCTTCCTCATACATGTAAAAGTGGAACTGATGAATTACCTATTCTTATGGTGCCTCTCCTCCCTGGTGACTCTGATCTTTTCAATCTTTGGAATGACCTTGAGGACGTTCTCTGCAAGATTCCTGTCATATCTCTCTGGCCTGTTTCGCTTTCTCTCAAACTCAAAGGTTGAATCCTAAAGCAATATATGACAGTCATGAGGCTCTTTCAAACCATAATTATGAACGACACAGACACGTAGGCCAAAAGAAAGGAAATATAAAGTTTCATTTACCTGAGTCATATCCTTTCCATGCACCCGCCTATACGCCTTGGTCCATTTTACTTTCTGAGGATTCCTCTTCATTTTGAAGTTCTTGTGGCATTTAGATCTACAAAATTAGAAAATCTGCAAGAGAAGTTTGTCATAAATCTGCACCATATAGGGCATGTAAAGCGGGGCTATAAGCCTATAACCAACCATACATAGTTACCTGTCACTCTAGAGCATTTCATGAGCAACCGATAGAATATAAATGAATCTTAAATGCTATCATAAGTATGAGTATAGGACAATCCCTACTAGAAAACTAATGTTGAAACTTGGGAATAGATGGAGTAAATGAATTTCTAGATTTGTTAGTTAATGAAGCAATGAGCAAAGTAGTACTTTAGTATTGTTGAAAAGGCAACAAAGGTTCTCAGATTTCAGAGGAAACAAAATATGTCGGAAAAACAGCGAAATCAATGGCTTACCAATGGTAATCCTCCCACTACATCCATACCAAGTTTTGGTCCAACCTCCACACTGAAATCCAAGATCATCGGCATGAGTCCCAGCAACAAGGATTCTCTTTGCTTTCCTATCCAATGGAAGAAAGGGTTTGCTAATATCTTTTCCATCTTTCAACAGAACCAAGGACTTTCGAACTGCTTCGCGTGCTAGATCTCTATGTTGCTAAACAATGAGGGTAAATAGAGTTAGAACTAATTTTCTAACTATTTCTCACTTGACTTTATTTAAATATAGACATAGTTAAGCAGCAATAGTTTACACAATTACCTGCAATGATGTTGATATTTGAATCATGAAATAAAAATCAACTTAGAAAGGGTCAAAGAGATTATTTTCTTACCTTGCATCCAACCATATCTAGCAAAGATCTGTCACTAAAAGGAAATTCAAAAAGACCAGCGGCAAACTTCACTCTCAAAATTTGCTCAACAGCATCATCAATTCTGCTTATTGGTACTTTCCCCGATTTAACAAGAAAGGTCAAATCTTCAATGAATGGTTCAAATTGTAAACCCACCATTACCTATATGTAATCTTAAATAAATGAACAATTTCAAAAAGTTCTAGTAAAAAATTCCACTTGTTGAAGATCTATACCATGTCAATTTCAGCATTGACAGCAGATTTAATGCAGTAGGGATAATTTGATCCATGAGGATGGCAAAGACGGTCAAGTCTTTCCCAGTTAGAAATCAAAAAGCCCTATATAACAACAGCAGTATAATTAAAATAAAAGTGCTATAATCAAACGAAGAAACAAAATAAAAGGCAAAAAAAATTATACTAATATATGGAGGCTCATAAAACTGTTTTTATATCAATCATACCCCTTTATACCCTAAAAGTAATAACATTCTTATCTTCTATCATATCAGTAGCATCCATATCTCCTTCCATATCATCATCACGAGATACATATATTAGTCCTCATAAATGATTTTATGACTCATGTATTCAACTATTCTCATATCATCAACATTATTCTTACCTCTGACGTGGCTGTTCTCCATTTCTTCATTATTTGGCTCACCATATATGAGATAAACTGATGTCTTCTTCATAACAAATTCTGTCCCATAAACAACAATCACAATCTCAACTCTGTCTCTGGGTTTCAAACTTGAAATTGTGCTTTGTCACTCGTCATCTTCAAGAGAAGCTAGTGTGTCACACTTATACACTTGAATGGTAGATTTTGTGTAATTTATTATCAACACATTCTTGAGACATTTTAGTGAGATGGTGTCCGCAGAAGAAGAATATACAATGCACATTGTCTTTGTCTTCAAGTCACATCCATTCCCGTGAGGGACATTGAAAATTATCAAGTCTTTGGATTTGTTTACATTGGAATATGTATGTTAGCATCATAGTTTAAGTGGTTTTTTATTGGTAGATTAAAATAACTTCTGAGATCACTTATGCTGAGATAATAAACAATTTTATAGTGAATTCTATGGTTTTAAATGATAGTTTTTTTTCCTTTTAATAACTCAATTTTTTATTTTGAAAAATATATTTTTATATGCATTTAGTAGCTTATGAAAAACTCATTCTTTCTTTTCAATCTATAAATCTTGCATTTACAACTTGTGAAGAGTAAAAAAAAACATTTTAACAAGTTTTCTTTGTCTATAAAGAAGAAAAGTAATTCATTTTTCAACTTGCGAAAAGTTTGAGTAAAAAAAACGTGAAATCAATTTCAAAACCTAAAAAACGAGAAAAGAAAAACAAAAGCCTTGCGAAAACCTAAGAGTCCATATGTTGGATTCACTTATATGGATCATTTTGAGATATTTCACATCTTTATTGGTTTCTCTGTGCAAATTTTCAATCTAAAATAAGATGAACAAATTTCAAATTTCAATCTAAAATAAGATGAACAAAAAAATTGAAAACTAAATATAATAATCAGAGAGAGACAGAGAGGAACTTACAAGAAGCTACTATGGCAACGTGCTCTAGCAACGGGCTCACAGCGACGGTGATCGATAAAGACGTTGCAACGATGAATCTGTGGAAGAAGAAGAACTTACATGCAGATTCACAAATAACAATGTGATAGAGTGAGAGAGCGAGAGAGAGGATGGCGCGGCGGCGGGCTCGGCGGAGGAGGAGGAGGAGAAGAAGAAGAAGAAGAAGAAGAAGAAGAAGAAGAAGAAGAAGAAAAGCAGCAGCAGCTCTGCTCTCAGGCAGAGGACGGCGGGTTTTCTCAGGCGTCGGAGAAGAAAAAGCTCTGTAACACCCTAATTAGCCTAAGCCTTACCTCGCGTCGTAAAGCAAAGGTTAATAAAAGGTTACGACAGTTCTAAAGCTCATACATATAATATATAGAAAGAATAATATAATCTAGAAGCCCGATGAAGGATATAACTCAAAAACAGGATTTAAAAAGCGCAAACGTACTAACGAAGCTTCTAACTTACAACACAAGATACAACTAAGATATATCAAAATATAATAGTAAAATATCATAAGAATCTAGCCACGGCTCGTGGAGTTTAAGCCGGCTAGCCATATACAGACCATACATGAATCAGACAGTAAAAATAGCTTATACAAGTTTTGTTCTATCAATACATGCCTCTAGGCAAAACAAAATACAAAAGTGAGAAATGTATAAACAAAATAAACAAAAGACTCCAAAAAGATATCATGATCCTTCGCTTCTGTCACCATCCAAGCAACTCACCGAGGTGGGTTGCGACCTGCATCTGAAAAACACAACAGAAATATGGTATGAGAACCGGGAGTTCTTAGTATGGTAACAGTGCCCAGTGATGTAGGATATAAGACCCCGGGACGCCAAAGGCAATCCTAGACTTCATATCCATCACAAGAATTCAATCTTAAGGCATACTAAAACAAATAAGCATAATTATATAAAGATTAACATAAAGGAACAGGGTACTCTATCTTAGGGGATTTCTACTCTAACCAAACACTGCTGTCCCACAGCCTTCACCAACCTATCCTCCATGCGATCCCATCGCTACCGCCTTCTGAACCTCCTCAATCCCAATAGAAATCACAATTAATTACAATGCAAGTAAAACACAATTATTGGCATATAAGGCAGATAATTCAAATAGCAAATAGGCAAACCATTACAAGTAGTCAAAGCATACAAACAGATAGAAAATGCATATGATGAACGCCTGTCCTATTGGCTGTGATATCACATTGTCGGTTCAACTACCAACCCGACACATCTCCATGGAGATGTCGCCCTTCGAAATCATCAATGGAAACCCCCGAGATATAGTGCTCGGATCAATGTCCAGGGTTTTGCGTCTGCACGCTCTATTGATCCGAAGGGATGCGAGCGGGATACTCTTGCCTCAGACCTCACATCTCAACGTAAGCGGGATTAACCACCGTCCTTATACCGCCGCCGCTACCTCGACAGGCGGGATTAACCACCGTCCCTGCCGGGCGCATAGCGTGTCTTAATCTCAGTACAAATCAGTACTTTAGTGTTTTTTTCAAAAAACATTTTCAGTATACATGGATCCATAATCTCATTCAGAGTCCTCGACTCATCTCAACCACTTTAAATTCACATTTAAGTTCCAAACTCAATAGTTCCTCATTTCTCATCTCATATATCAATCACCCTTCACATACCATCATACCATCCTCAGTACACCCGAGACCTAATCCTCCGTTTTCTAATTTTTCATAAAAATCATCAACTAAAACCCTTAGATTATTTCCCATGTTCTCATACTTAAAATTAAGCTCCAAAGTCTCAAAATGGTGTTATAGAAGCTTACAATCTTATTGGGAAGGTGAAATAGTTGAAAACAAGTTAAAATTTGAGAAACAGGGCGTGTGCGTCCGCACAGGGGTGTGCGCGCACACACCCAGGAAGATTTTTAAAAGTGTGCATACGCACAGGGGTGTGAATACGCACAGGTACGAAAACTCACAAGTCTGTTAACTCACACAAGCTGTGCTAGCGCCCCCAACAGACTGACCTTCCCAACGTGTGCGTGCACACAGAGCTGTGCGCATGCACATGTTGCAATTTCTCATTGGTGTGCGCGCACACAAGCTGTGCTAGCGCTGCAACCAGGGAGCCTTCCCTTGCGTGTGCGGACACACAGATCTGTGCGTGCGCACAGGTTAAAATTTTTGCAGGGTTGTGCGTGCGCACAAGGCTGTGCATGCGCACATACCAGAAATCATAAAATTCTCTGACTTAACAGAATTTCATATTTTTACACCAATCTTTGAATGATCATAACTTCCTCTACAAAAACCAAAATTTTATAAACTTTATATCAATTTGAAGGGTTTTCAATAAGCTTTAATCTCCAATAAATTTCAACTAATTTTAAAAACTGAGGCAAAAGTTATGATCAGATAAAGTTCACCAAAAACCAACTTTTACCAAAAATCACACTTTACCAAATTTTCCAAAATCCTCAAACCACATCCAACCAAAACAATACCAAACTCCCATTTTTCATCAAAATCAACCCTTTGTGTCATATTACACCAATCTTACCACATTTTTCTCCACATATTATTCTCAATCTCAATATCACATCTATCACATATCCACCAATCATCATTACATCACTATCAATTCTCATCATCAACACAACCATGATTCATATTAATAATCAACAATGTTTATTCATCCAAATCCATCATATCTCAACTTCATCATTTAACCACAACAACAACATCAATTCATTATACATCATCAACCCAAACAATCATCAACAACATATAAATTTCCAAACCTATCCTAGGGGTCACTAGCCTAAGTGTCCATAAATATTATATACTACATAGAGGAAATCGAAATAATACCTTGGCTGATTCCCAATATGCCAAAACTCAAAATTGAGCCCACAATAATCACCAACAAGCCTTCCAACACAATCCAAGCTTCCAATGTAACTCCAACAAGCACCAACAAGTTTCAATAGTTCCCAAACCCACAATAATCAAACTATATATGCATAAACCATCACAAATCAACCTAGGGCTTATCATAAATAAAATTTCACAAGAGTTTAATGCCTCTTACCTTTGCCAATAGCTATGGGTGCCAAAATCCAATGCTAAGCAAGGATTAGAGTGAACCTAAACACCCAAAATAAAAAAATCTACTTAATCAAAAGCCCTAAAAACCCAAATTTTTGAAGAGAAAAACTGAAAGAGATTCGAGCTCTCCTTACCAGTTTTTTGTATGGGTCTTGTAGAGCTCTTCACAAGGAACGCGTAGCCGCAAACGGTGCGGCAATCAGAGCTCTATAGCTCAAGATATGAGCTTGGGAAGAAGATGGTGAATAGTACTTCTTCTTCTTCTTCCTCCTTTTCTTTGTTGCTGAGTGTGTGTGTATTTAATTGTGTTGTTGCTACATGGGTTCATTAAATGAACCCTTATATATGTTGGGCTTGGGTCCAACTTGGGTCTGGTCCAACCCGTTAGCATTTTTAGCCCATTTGGCCTAACTTCGGACCAAACCTTTAAAATTAACGCCAGGTTTTCCATTTCTAATATTTTTCTAAGGTTTTTTGACTGTTTTCACTTTTTCTCGCACAGTACCGGGCAGACTTGAACCAGTTCAACCGGTTCGACTGTCGGTTCGCGGTTTTTCACAATTTTTCGCAGAAAACACATTTTCTTACTCAGAAAAACCTACTGAGTCAAAAAATTACATTTAAATCCTCAAATTCTCACTCTAAATTTTTATATTCTATTTTGGGGCAATTAATTATCTAATTAGGCGGTTAATTAAGCTCGGTACTTACAAACTCTGCTCTCTGTCTCTCTCCGTAATCGTGACACCGTCTCTGCTCTCTACTCTCAGGCGTTGGAGGAGAAGAAGTCTCACCCTGAATCCTGATTGTCTGAAGGATTGGGGTTAAATTTTAGGGGAAATGAGTGAAACAAGGGACGCGGGAAGCAAACGCGGGAGTGATGTTTTTTTGGATAAAAATCGACGGCTATTTCGTCGATTTTAGTTAAAATAAAAATCAACGCTTTAGCCGTCTATTTTATATAATAAATCTACACCGTTTATTTCACTTGCAAAAGAAATCTCTATCGTCTAAATTTATCGACGATAAAAATCGTCGATATTTTAATTATTAAAATAGACAACCAGTCCGTCGATTTTAAAGGGAAAAAAAATTTAACTACTATTTCGTCGGTAATGTAACGATAGTATTAAGGCATTAAAAGGTTGCCAAAATAATAGACGATATTGTCGTCGATTTTAATATTTTATTTCTAATCATCTCTTTTCTATTTTATCGACGATAAGCTGTCGAAAAATATCGACAAAAAACTTGACCATTGATTTTTGGCGTCGATAATTACACTATTTTTTGTAGTGAAACATACATCGCAGCCGTTCAAAGAAGCAACCACTCCGATCCAACTAGTTTGACACATTGACCAGTCACAATTGTAGACTTACACTGTGTTTGGTGCAAGGCTTTGTTTAAAGAAAATTTTATTCATTAAGGTCTAAAAAATAATATTAAAATTAGTACTATTAAAAAATATTTTAAATTTAATATTATGAAGAAAAAATAAAAGAAATTTATATAAAGAATAATTTGATTAATTTTTAAAATTTTAAAAATGAAAATAATTTACGTCTGAACTTTCAAAGACTATTTTAATGATTATAAATAACTTTTTTTCATGTCAATTAATACATGATGTACTAGTGTCCACATCAACTAATAATCTTGTGACACGTGGCATTAACTTATTACGTCATTATCTAACTAACGGAAGGATCAATTTAATTTACGTTTTATTTTTCAATGACTAATATGACTAAAAAATTATTTAAAAATTAATTTAAAGAATGAATAATTTTTTAAAGACGAATTTGAGTATTAATCCCTATTTTTACTCCTAATGGAAATCTTACTTCAATCAAATAGGAGGGTTTATGGCATACACGCCGATGTTGGTATGTGCAATGCTTTTTATTTTACTTTTTTTGTTGTTTTAATTGTCATTTTTATAGATTATCTTTTTTATTAAGATATTGATATAAGGATGTTTTTTTTAAAGAAAAGATAGAAATAAATAGAAGCAATGGAAATGTATAATTGTACAATTTATATATGTTTGTGCTTACTTTACTTTGACCAAAACAAAAAATATAATACACATGTTTCCCTCTTCTTCCTTTTTGTTTATTCATATTTTACTAAACTATCAAACGTATTCATCAAAAATGGATTCATTGAAAAAGTAAAAATAAAAGATGGAAATTAACCTGATATTTACTAAAGAGTAGATATGTGTAATAAAATTATCCAATCGTTAATCAAGCTTAACAAAATGTCTTTCTTCGTAGATTCTTATCTTCTTCTACATTGACATTTGAAATTACTAACTCACAGCTAAATGTTACCATTTTAACCCCTTTTTCCAATGAAAACCCAACTTTTTCAATCTAAGACCATCTCCAGTAGGAAACTCATCACAGTTCCTGTTTATGGCCCACCTGTCATAAAAAGTAACTCCACATCAGCTTTTGCGTCATAAACAATAAATAGGAACTCAAAGCATCTCTCTCTTTTCCATTAGGAGGAACTAACTTTAGTCCCTATTGTGGTCCCACTTAATTAATTAATTAAAATACTTAAAATTAATATAATTAATTTTTTTCAATAATATTATTTAAATTTATAAATTTAAAAATAATTCATTATTAAAAGATATTAATATTAAATAAATTCATATATAATAATAATACACAATATATAATTCGAGATTATACTAATTTATAGTTTTGTGTTTACAACTGCTAATTTTAATAATATCATTAGCATTTTAAATTTTAAAAATAAAAATAACCAACTCAACTAAAAATTATTTTATAAGGTATAAAAATTAAATTTATTTTTTTAATGTAAGTAAATTTAATTAATTATAATTTAATATAATAATATAAATAATATTCAATATTAATTATAATATAAATAATTAATATAAATTATTAATTAAATAAAAACTTAATTATTTAATATAATTTTTATTATAATTATTATTAATTTAATTATTATTTAATTATTTAATTATTTCAGATTTTATATTATTATTTTTTTATAATAACTTGGCAAATGACAAGTTATTATTGATTAATTTGAGTCCCTGCTTAGAGGGACTCCCTTACCTTGATCCTTGTGCGGGAACTCACTCCTTCTCTTCTCCAATGGTTAGAGTTCCTATATATCAGAAAAAAGTCAAAGAGAAACTCACCATTGGAGGTGCTCTAAAACCCCACCTCATTCAAACCAAAGCAATCCCCAATGTTGCTCCCACAAAAAATTTGAACCACGCCAAATCATTCGCTGACAAGTGTGTTTGGAATGTCTAGTCAGTGTCTAGGAGATGAGTAACCCCTTGAAAGTTCAAACGGAATTGCAGCTTTAAGTTTTTGGAGGCTCAAATAATTCAAAGAAGAAGGAGGACAAAATTCTTGATGAAGGACGCAATTGTGGCCTTGACGATGCTATATTGTTGGAGCCTCGCACAATTGCAAATTCTGGCCTAACGTTTACTTTTTTTTTTAAAAAAAATTCTTAACATTTAATTTTATTTTTAATATTTTTTATTTATTTAATTTTATTTTTAAAGTTTTGTCTTTAACGT
>NC_029791.2:17628595-17629159 GCF_000816755.2 Arachis ipaensis | reverse complement strand
GGAATAATATTAAATAAAATTAAATATTAAAAATATTTTAAAAAAAAGTTACAAATGTTAAAAATAAAAAATATTCTTTATGCCTTGATGTTATACAAGTGGGTAGGATATTTATACAATTTTTATTTTATTTTATTTTTTTTTGACTCGAAATTGCAACTATTTTGTCAAATTGATAGTAGGTGACAAAGTTTAACGATAGTTGTAAGTTGTAACTCACTGACAGACATGAGCAGCAATACAGCATGGCGCAAATAATGATGAAGTCACCATGACTTGAGAAGTAGATAACACTGAGAACAATATAAATATGATTATAATCAAGATGGATAAGTTGAAAGGTGAAATCAGTTAAGCTAAGAAAGAGCAAATAAATCAGTTGAAGACTTGAAGTAAGACTAGTTTAGCTGAAACAGAATGCAAAAACAGTTCAGTTTTTCATTGAATCTGAAAGTTTAAGTACATCAGAAGCAATTTGAATTTGAACAAATCAAGAAGTTAAACAAAACAGAAAATTGATCCAGAATGTGAGTTGAATCAGTGCAAAATATTTAGAAGTAATTA
>NC_029791.2:17626415-17628295 GCF_000816755.2 Arachis ipaensis | reverse complement strand
CTTTGGAATTTAAAATAAACTTTAATTTAATAATTCTTTATTAGTTAGTCAATTTTTTTCTTTTTAATTTCCTAACCACATAATCTTCATCAACATCATGTCATTTTCTCTCATCAACCCTCATTTCTGATCTCCAGCAAACAGAAACCTGTATGAAAGAAAGGAATTATCAAGTCCAGTATATTTCACTCTCACTGAAATCTTATCTATTTTGTCGGTGAAAATTAAATATAACTTAAATTTCAATTTTATATGTGATTGTTGAAAAAAGATCCTCTAACGTGATAATGTTAGTAAGGTAGTAAGTAGTAAAGTGATATTTTAATCACCTTTAAATTTGTAACATTTATTAATTGTGAGCCCTATTATCTTAATTTAAGGATAATTAATCGTATACTTTTTTCTCTAAAATAACAATATAACTTTAGAGGAGTTGGATTCGTGTTTGTTTTAGATACACCTTAATTAGTCTTAGATTTGTTACAAAATTAACTTTTAAATTATTATAACTTATATATTTTTTAACTTTATATAAATAATAAATAATAGAAACTAATTATTAAATATTAAATATCAAAAGTTCACATAAATTAAAAGTCAAATAAATCAAATCCAATGAAACAGTAAAACAAAGTCCTAATCACCAAAGATCCTAGTAGTTGTCGTCGTCGTTATTCCTGTGGTCCTACTGAGGCACCGGAAAAGGCGGTGATGTTCATTTGTGTCCCACCAGCAGTACTGCTGCCACCAACAGCGTCACCTGCCACTGGCGTGCATTAGAGCCTAGTACACCGTCATCTGCTGCTCCATCCGCTAAAGCCGCTCCAGCTGCTCCCTCCACTCTAACCTGAACTCATCCGTGTCCATCACTCCTGTGAGGATCTCCTAATACCTCTCCTGAGTCTCGTTCAGCTGTTGAGTTTGTTCGTAAAGGTTCCGGGTGAGCTCCTACACCTGTAGCCTCAAATCAATGCCTTCCTCGGGATTGACAGCTCGATTGGTGGCAGAGGCGGATGATGGTCTCAATGTGGAGGTACAGAGGCTGTTGGCAAAGAACGACTCCAGTCTGTATATGCGGTTCTTGTACGACTCTGAGGCAGTCTCGAGATTGATAACTAAAACAGCAGAACCACTAGCGTCCTTCCTATTTTGTTGAGATTGCTGAGTTGCGACCTCCAGTCTCTGCATGTAGGACTCATGTATAACACATGTTATTATAATTAGGATGACAGTTGTACAGTTAATTGAAAATTTTATATCACAAGATCAGATGTTTTCTCACATAATGATTCGCAAACCGTTGATAAGCAAATCTCTCTTTGTTCTCCTTCAAAATGTGGGTATAACTGAAAGTCTCCGCCAATATCGCATCGTGATCCAATGACTTCGACTACACATATTGTATTAAAACAATATGTTAAGATGCCTACTAATGATATGTCAAAGAATATAATTATGTTAATAACAAAATTAGAGAAGCTACTGATGAGCGGATAATTTATACGCTTTTTGGCATTGTTTTTAGTATATTTTTAGTAGAATCTAGTTACTTTTAGGGATGTTTTTAATAGATTTTATGTTAAATTCACATTTTTGGACTTTACTATGATTTTTTGTGTTTTTCTGTGATTTCAGGTATTTTCTGGCTGAAATTGAGGGACTTGAGCAGAAATCAGATTCAGAGGTTGAAAAAGGACTGCTGATGCTGTTGGATTCTGACCTCCCTGCACTCAAAGTGGATTTTCTGGAGCTACAGAACTCGAAATGGCGCGCTTCCAATTGCGTTGGAAAGTAGACATCCAGGGCTTTCCAGCTATATATAATAGTCCATACTTTGGCCAAGAATAGACGACGTAAACCGGCGTTCAACGCCAGCTCTC
>NC_029791.2:17617716-17624596 GCF_000816755.2 Arachis ipaensis | reverse complement strand
CATTAATTACTTACTCATGTAAACCCTAGTAGCTAGTTTATTATAAATAGGACCTTTTACTATTGTATTTGGCATCTTTGGATTACCTTATGATCCTTTGATCACGTTTTAGGGGGCTGGCCATCTCGGTCATGCCTGGACCTTTCACTTATGTATTTTCATACGGTAGAGTTTCTACACTTCATAGATTAAGGTGTGGAGCTCTGCTGTTCCTTAAAGATTAATGCAAAGTACTACTGTTTTCTATTCAATTCTTCTTATTTCACTTCTAAGATATCCATTCGCACCCAAGAACGTGATGAAGGTGATGATTATGTGTGACGCTCATCATCCTTCTCCCTTATGAACGCGTGTCTGACAAACACTTCTGTTCTACATGAATTAAGCTAGAATGAGTATCTCTTGGATCTCCTAACCAGAATCTTCGTGGCGTAAGCTGGAATGATGGCGGCATTCAAGAGAATCCGGAAAGGCTAAACCTTGTCTGTGGTATTCCGGGTAGGATTCAATGATTGAATGACTGTGACGAGCTTCAAACTCGCGATTGTTGGGCGTTAGTGACAGACGCAAAAGGAGGGTGAATCTTATTCCAGCATGATCGAGAACCGACAGATGATTGGCCGTGCTGTGACAGAGCATGTGAGCATATCTTTCACTGAGAGGAGGGGATGTAGCCACTGACAACGGTGATGCCCTTGCATAAAGCCAGCCATGGAAAGGAGTAAGACTGATTGGATGAAGATAGCAGGAAAGCAGAGGTTCAGAGGAACGAAAAGCATCTCCATTCGCTTATCTGAAATTCCTACCAATGATTTACATAAGTACCTCTATCCCTATCTTATTATATAATATTCGAAAACACCATTATCACTTTATATCTGCCTGACTGAGATTTACAAGGTGACCATAGCTTGCTTCATACCAACAATCTCCGTGGGATTCGACCCTTACTCACGTAAGGTATTACTTGGACGACCCAGTGCACTTGCTGGTTAGTTGTATCGAAGTTGTGACAATTATGAATTAAGATCAGAGCACCAAGCTTTGGAGCCATTACCAGTCGAGCCTGGAGCCTGGAGATCACAATTTCGTGCACCAAGTTTTTGGCGCCGTTGCCGGGGATTGTTCGAGTATGGACAACTGACGGTTTTGCTCAGATTTTGGCGCCGTTGCCGGGGATTGTTCGAGTATGGACAACTGACGGTTCATCTTGTTGCTCAGATTAGGTAATTTTCTTTTTTATTTTATTTTCAAAAATTTTTCAAAAATATTTCTAAAATTTTCTCATCTGTTTTCGAAAAAAAATAATAATAACAATATTTTCAAAAAAAAAAAATAATATGTTTTCAAAAATAAATTATTCTATGGTTTCAGAATTTTTAAGAATGAATTCTAGCGTTTCATGAAGCATGTTGAAGCCTGGCTGGCTGTAAAGCCATGTCTCAATCCTTATACCCAAGAGAAGAGCTTTTTTATCTTTCTTAGCCAATTGGCTGTTAAATGTAAGGAATGTCAGGCGTGTCATGTCTGAGTTACATACTAAAGCTTGGCTGGCTATTGAGCCATGCCTGACCCTTTGATTGGAGCTTTAGAGCATAAGATTCCTGGAATTCATATTGAAAATTTTGGAATCCTTATTTTTCTTTTCCAAAATAGTTTTTCAAAAATATAAAATAAAAACCCAAAAAAAAATTAGAAAATCATAAAAATCAAAAATATTTTTCTGTTTCTTGTTTGAGTTTTGAGTCATGTTATAAGTTTGGTGTCAATTGCATGTGCATCTTGCATTTTTCGAAAATTTCATACATTCATAGTGTTCTTCATGATCTTCAAGTTGTTCTTGGTAATTCTTCTTGTTTGATCTTGATGATTTTTTGTTTTGTGTCCTTTTATGTTTATCATATGCATTCTTGAATTCTTAGTGTGTAAGCATTAAAGAATTCTAAGTTTGGTGTCTTGCATGTTTTCTTTGCATTAAAAATTTTTCAAAAATTGATACTCTGAATGCCATATTGGCTCAGAATAAAATATTGACTCAGCAAGTCAATATGAGTTCTCAGAGTCTGCATGGAATGCAAGCTGCATCCAACAGTACTCAAAAGGCATCTTCTGAAGAAGAAGCTTATGATCCTGAGAACCCTGCAATAGCAGAGGTAAATTACTTAGGTGAACCTTATGGAAACACCTATAACTCAACATGGAGAAATCATGCAAATTTCTCATGGAAGGATCAAAAGCCTCAACAAGGCTTTAATAATGGTGGAAGAAACAGGTTTAGCAATGGCGAACCGGGGGCTGGCCATCTTGGCCATGCCTGGACCTTCACTTATGTATTTTCAAACGGTGGAGTTTCTCCACTCCATAGATTAAGGTGTGGAGCTCTGTTGTTCCTCAAAGATTAATGCAAAGTAGTTCTGTTTTCTATTCAATTCATCTTATTTCGCTTCTAAGATATCCATTCGCACCCAAGAACGTGATGAAGGTGATGATTATGTGTGACGCTCATCACCATTATCCTCTATGAACGCGTGCCTGACAAACACTTCTGTTCTATATGAATTAAGCTAGAATGAGTATCTCTTAGATCCCCTAACTAGAATCTTCGTGGCGTAAGCTAGAATGATGGCGGCATTCAAGAGAATCCGGAAAGTCTAAACCTTGTCTGTGGTATTCCGAGTAGGATTCAATGATTGAATGACTGTGACGAGCTTCAAACTCGCGAGTGCTGGGCGTTAGTGACAGACGCAAAAGGAGGGTGAATCCTATTCCAGCATGATCGAGAACCGACAGATGAATAGCCGTGCCGTGACAGGGTGCGTGAGCATATTATTCACTGAGAGGAGGGGATGTAGCCACTGACAACGGTGATGCCCTTGCATAAAGCCAGCCATGGAAAGGAGTAAGACTGATTGGATGAAGATAGCAGGAAAACAGAGGTTCAGAGGAACAAAAAGCATCTCCATTCGCTTATCTGAAATTCCTACCAATGATTTACATAAGTACCTCTATCCCTATCTTATTATATAATATTCAAAAACACCATTATCACTTTATATCTGCCTGACTGAGATTTACAAGGTGACCATAGCTTGCTCCATATCAACAATCTCCGTGGGATTCGACCCTTACTCACGTAAGGTATTACTTGGACGACCCAGTGCACTTGCTGGTTAGTTGTATTGAAGTTGTGACAATTATGAATTAAGATCAGAGCACCAGGCTTTGGAGCCATTACCAGGATTTGTTCGAGCCTGGAGATCACAATTTCGTGCACCAGCTACATACCAGTCTGGCCTTAGTCTTCATGAAGATCTCTGAGTCGCCAGTATACTTGGACGACCTGGCCGATACCCTGTTAGCTCTGTTTGTGAGACACCGATGCCTGAATCCCTCATCGGTCTCCCAGTGAACATATAGAGCCTTCTTGATTTCCGGGTGGAGCCAGGAAGTGAGGTGGTCGTGCCTCTCACGTACATCCTCCAACATCTGTTGCAACTGCCTACCCATTCGATGGTCGTATATCTTCCCGATGAGGGCATCGTGCTCCTTGTCCCATATAAAGTTCACCTGCACAAAGAAACTTTAAAATTAGTTAATCAAAATATATCGTATTAAACAAAATAGAAGATATAAACTAGCTAATAAGGTTTGACTATATTAAGTTTTTACTGCCCACTTCTGAAACCATCGCTCTTTGGTCTCAGAGGAGATCTTCTTGTAGCTCGGCCATGGATGGTCGTACATCAGCTTGATGATGTTGGTCATCTCCTAAGAATATGCATTGTTGTTCGGCACAAACCTATCGACAATTCACAAACAACCCAAGATGGCAATATAAATAAAACTTCAGAAGCAAATAACCAAAATATATAGAGATTTTTTTAGAAATTTTGGCAGAGTTTCATCTATAACTGAAATTCGCCACACTCTATCCATCAACAATAATCTTAAACAGCACCAATTGTCAACAATCAATGAACAACAATCAATAATCAAGAAGCAACATCTATAAATCCACTAAATTCACTAAACTATAATCAATAATCAAGAATTAATAATTAGGATATATATCAAACACTTTCAGCAGTTCAAACTTACAACCTTAAATCCACTAAAACTAGAATCAATAATCAAGAATTACTAATCACGATGTATCAAACACTCTCAATAGTTCAAAACTACATCCATAAATCCACTAAAACTAGAATCAATAATCAAGAATTATTAATCACAATATATCAAACACTTTCAGCATATAAAAAACTTAAAATAGTACTTACGATGTTCCGCCATCAGGCCAAATCGTTATCCATACGATGGGAGGTGGTGGAGGGGCATCAGCTAGTTGGCTTTCGTGAGAGGATTCCAGCGTCGCGGTGTCCGTCGTTAGAGGTGGTATCGCCAAGACAGTAGGAACGGATGGAGGCCGCATCGTCGCCATAGACACATGGACGTAGTTGGGGTTAGGTACCATGATGAATGGTTGTTCCGATGCACCCGCAACCTGTAACGTCACCAGGGTACTCGGATTAGAGGGAGAGGATGCAGAATTCCTAGGGGTACTGGAGAAACCTTTCCTCTACCATGACCGCGACCACTAGCTGATCCAAAACACCTCTACCTATTGTCATGTCTGCAAAGTGCATACTAATTAAAAATGTACTAAACATATTCAAAACATCATTCAAAATGATTAATCAAAATAAACTATGTTAAACTTAGTTAAAGAAATACATTATCCATTGAAATCAAATAAAACAAAAGAGGTAAGTGCATATTTTAACTTCACAAACATTTAGCAATATATATTAATACATGTATAATTTTGTCCAATGCAAATAGAAAGTCATCCGTAAGTCATTTAAAATGATCTCCTATTTGATTTTTTTTAATTTACTGTTATTTTCACTCTTAAAACATATTGAAAATTAATGTGACTTATTATTGGAGTCTTTAATCAACTTGTTGACTATTGCACTGACTATTTATAAAATAAAGAACTACTAGAATGATAGAGAATTAATTATTTAAATACACATATAAAATTAGTTTAACCAAAAATGGACCCGTATAAAAATTGTAACATCCTACCATACAGAGTCTTATGCTTAAGTCATAATTCAGAGATGGCAAGGTATTACGACCTCTAAAACAAAAATTTAGTACGTATAGTAGTATGAATAATTGATTATAACTAGGAGCCTTTGTAGAAAAAGGGGTAAACAAAAATCGTAACTCGAACGGGCAACACTCCGATCGATAACGTAACGAGCAAAGGATAAGCTAACGCAAGATCATATATATATAAAGAGTGTCAAAAACGGGAATATCAAGACTCAAAATCCGGCTACGAAGATAACCGGTCCGAGCATAGTAATATATACATATGATAAAATAAGGAAACCCCAAAGGAAACCCAAAGGGACACAAATACAGAAAACCTATTCTCCAAAAATCCCCTCTAGAAGGAGTCATCACAGTTTGTATTATTGAATGGAGATAAAAGTATCTAAACAAGATATATAACAACAAGCCATCCTCAACTCGCGCATTGACATTTTACCAAAATTCTCAAAACTACCTCCAACCATTTTAACACTTCTCAATCAAAAGGCCAAATGATAAACACAATATTATGTCATACATCCTTCTCATCCCAATTTCTAACAATATCAATTTCCAATCAACCATCATTATACATAATCATCATACTCACCAACAATATGGCACCACCCATCAATTCAACCTCAATCATTCATCAAGCATATATCACAACATGCATCTTCTCACATATCACACAATCAAGGTATCAATATTCATAATCACACATATGATCACATCATATATCTCAACCATTCCACAACATCATCAATTCAATGCCTATCTTAGGGCCTCTAGCCTAAGTATTTCCTACCACATTACATATTAGATACGGGAAACCGAAACCATACCTTAGCCGATTTTCCACGCTCAACCAGGATACTTCTCGAACACCAATTTTTAGACTCTCGAATCCCTTGAGCAACTTCTCCTCTTGAAGCATCATCCAAGACGCATACAATGACTTCCGACTTAACGCATCCGCCACTATATTTGCCTTTCCAGGATGGTAATTTAACTCAAAGTCATGACTAATGAAACCTCTTTTCCACGCAGTCGTTTGATACTAGTATCATCAATTCTGATTGGAGCCACTGGAAGCGTCAAATATTCTCTTAACTGAACCGATTCGGGTTCTAACACATGGCTAGCATCAGGAGTGTACTTTTGAAGCTGCGACACGTGAAATACGTCGTGCAGGTTTGAAAGATGGGGTGGTAGAGCCACCCGATACGCCACCGGCCCAATCCTCTCCAAGATCTGAAATGGACCAATGTATCGAGGATTCAACCTCTTTGCTTTAATCGCTCTACCTACTCCTGTGGTCGGAGTAACTTTCAGGAAAACATGATCTCCTGCCTCAAATTCTAAGGGCTTCCGCCTTTGATCGGCGTAACTCTTTTGACGACTCTGCGCCGTAAGCATCCTATCTCGGATTTTCTTGACTTGTTCAGTGGTCTCAGCTATCATTTCCGGTCCCAACAAGCCTTTCTCTCCAGCTTCATACCAACATAGTGGAGATTGACATTTTCTCCCATACAAAGCCTCATACGGAGCCATTCCGATGCTCGCGTGGTAACTATTATTGTATGCAAATTCTACTAACGGCATATACCGATCCCAACTCGCCGGTTGGTCCAAAACACAAGCTCTCAACATATCCTCTAGTGTTTGGATCGTCCTCTCGGATTGACCATCTGTTTGAGGATGGTACGCTGTACTCAAGCTTAATCGAGTTCCAAAATATTTCTAAAATGCACCCCAGAACCTCGAAGTGAAA
>NC_029791.2:17607370-17610970 GCF_000816755.2 Arachis ipaensis | reverse complement strand
GACTTCCGACTTAACGCATCCGCCACTATATTCGCCTTTCCAGGATGGTAATTTAACTCAAAGTCATAGTCTTTCAACAATTCCATCCACCTCCTTTGCCTCATATTAAGCTCTTTCTGATCAAAGAGGTATTTCAAGCTCTTGTGATCGGAGAAGACTTGGAACTTAACCCCATAGAGATAATGTCTCCACACCTTCAAGTCAAACACAACCGCAGCGAGTTCCAAATCGTGCGTAGGGTAACTAACTTCGTGAGGTCTCAATTGTCGCGAGGCATACGCCACCACATTATGATGCTGCATCAGCACGCATCCTAGACCCTTTAGTGAGGCATCACAGTAAACCTCAAAAGGTTCGTTCGGCTCAGGTAACACTAACACAGGTGCAGTGGTCAACTTTTTCTTCAATGCCTGAAAGCTCTCCTCGCACTCAGGAGTCCAAACAAATGGAGTGTCTTTGTGAGTTAACTTTGTCAACGGCAAAGCTAATTGTGAAAAGCCTTTGATGAACCTTCGGTAATAGCCAGCTAAGCCCAGAAAACTCCTTATCTCAGTTACTGTGGTTGGTTGCTTCCAATCCATCACAGCCTCCACCTTAGTTGGATCTATGGCTATTCCCTTCTTACTCACCACGTGACCCAAAAAATTTACCTCACTCTTCCAAAACTCACACTTAGACAGTTTCGCATAGAGTTTCTTCTCCTTTAAAATCTGCAACACGGTCCGCAAGTGTTCCGCATGCTCTTCTTCAGTCTTGGAGTAAATTAGTATATCGTCAATGAAAACAACAACGAATTTATCCAGAAACGGACAGAATACTCTATTCATGTAATCCATAAACACTGCAGGAGCGTTCGTCAACCCAAAGGACATTACAGTGTACTCGTAATGACCATAACGAGTCCTGAAAGCGGTCTTAGGGATATCCTCACCCCTCACCCTTATCTGGTGATAACCGGATCGCAAATCGATCTTAGAGAAAACCCCAGCTCTTTGTAACTGGTCCATGAGATCATCAATTCTCGGCAATGGGTATTTATTCTTTATGGTGACCTTGTTCAGCTGCCTGTAATCCACACAGAGCCGCATACTTCCATCTTTCTTCTTTACCAGTAACACTGGAGCACCCCACGGGGAAACACTTGGTCGGATAAAGTTCTTACCCAACAATTCCTCTAACTGAGACTTTAGCTCGGCCATCTCTAACGGTGACATCCTATAAGGAGCACTTGAGATTGGTCCCGCCCCAGGCACCAATTCAATAGCAAACTCGACCTCTCGGTTAGGTGGAAATTCCTCAATATCATCGGGAAACACTTCCGGAAACTCACACACTACCGGAATCTGATCCAACCTTTGATCATCACCCGAAACACCCGCGGTTAACAACAGGATACCCTGACATTCGGTTCCAGAACAGTTCACCATCATTGAATTCAAGTAATAATTATTCACCACAACCGGCCCTTCTGTATCCTCCGGCATAAAGTACACCGACTTGGTAGAACAATCAAGCAGGATATGGTTTTCGGATAACCAGTCCAATCCCAAGATAAGATCAAGACCGATCATCGGTAAGCAGATTAGATTATGGACAAAATCACGCTGCTTGAACCTAAACGAAACTTTCGGGCATCCTAGTCTAGTTACCATGGCTTCATGGGTAGCATTATACACTTTTAAGTCATAACCTAAGGTTACGATCTTTAACCCTAACTCATGGGCTTTCTCAAATGCAATGAATGAATGCGATGCTCCCGAATCAAATAAAGCATTTAAAGTTTGACCAGCCATTTCACAGTTACCTCGAATGAGTGTCTCGGATCCCTCTGCACCCACAGCTGAGGTGGTGAACACCCGACCAGTCTGTTGTGCTTTCCCAGCACCTTACTTTTGCTTCTCTGGACAACTTGCGGCTTTATGCCCCGCCTTTCCACAATTGTAGCACAAATCCCATCCGGCCTTGCATGGTACTCCCGGATGGTGACTCCCACACCTAGTACAAGCTTGATCATTCTGAGGCTGCTTCCTAAACGTTTTTCCTTGGGAGTAGTTGTTGTTGGGCCTCCTAAAAGAACCTCCCCTCTTGAAAGGCGGACCTCTAGGTGCAAAGCTCTTCCCTCGGTTCTGTAAAAATGATCCTTTGTGACTTCCTTTCTCAGCGGTTGCCCTCTTCACACACTCTTCAGCAACCCTACACTTGTTCACCAACTCGGAGAAAGTCCTAATCTCCATTGGTCCCACTGAACTGAAAATATCGCTCCGGAGTCCTCCTTCGTACTTAACACACTTCCATTCCTCATATTCCACCGGAGTCCCTTGACACATACGAGAGAATCTGAACAGCTCCTCAAACTTGTCAGTATACTCAGATACGGACATAGTACCCTGCTTCAGCTGCAACAATTCAAGCTCCTTGGCCGTCCTAGCAGAAGTCGGAAAGTTCTTCTTATTGAACTCTTCTTGAAAGACATTCCAGGTGATATAATCATCACCCTGCTACAGGAGGCGTCAGATACCCTGCCACCAATGCGACGCTTCACCAGTGAGCAAATAGGTAGCGAACTCCACACGGTGCCCTTCAGGTACCACCTGCGCTTGCAGTGCTCGTTCCATAGCCTGAAACCACGTATCGGCTTCAGTCGGGCTAGTAGTTCCCTTGAACTTCGGTGGATTAACCTTCAAAAAGTTCGCCAGTGTCATCGGACCCTGAACTCCACCTCCGTCATTACCATGGTTGTTCATCTGTTGGCCAAGAGCCTCAGCAGTGGCTTGCATAGCAGCAGCCATGTTCTCCAACGCAGTCATAAAGTTTACCGAATCATTAGGGTTAGTCTCCGGCACACGAGCATTAGTACGACCTCTCCCACGGCCTCTACCGCGTCCACGAGGCGCCATCTGGTTCCTATACACACCAAACAATCGATATTAAGTTAATCAGTCTCAATATCGGAAGTTTAGTGCTTCAAAGTCCCAAATGCATGCTCATGAATGTTTATGCCAATTATATCAAGCAGATATACTAATAGCACATAACACACATACAGAGAATGCACAGAAGCATAGTCAGTCCATTCCTCAGGCTCTACCGGAACGAACTGCTCTGATACCATAATGTAACACCCTACCATACAGAGTCTTATGCTTAAGTCATAATTCAGAGATGGCAAGGTATTACGACCTATAAAACAAAAATTTAGTACGTATAGTAGTATGAATAATTGATTATAACTAGGAGCCTTTGTAGAAAAAGGGGTAAACAAAAATCGTAACTCGAACGCGCAACACTCTGATCGATAACGTAACGAGCAAAGGATAAGCTAACGCAAGATCATATATATATAAAGAGTGTCAAAAACGGGAATATCAAGACTCAAAATCCGGCTGCGAAGATAACCGGTCCGAGCATAGTAATATATACATATGATAAAATAAGAAAACCCCAAAGGAAACCCAAAGGGACACAAATACAGAAAACCTATTCTCCAAAAATCCCCTCTAGAAGGAGTCATCACAGTTTGTATTATTGAATGGAGATAAAAGTATCTAAACAAGATATATAACCCAAAACAGAGTCCCGAGAACAAAGGATCTTCGCTAA
>NC_029791.2:17592834-17606302 GCF_000816755.2 Arachis ipaensis | reverse complement strand
CATATCATAATGATTTAAGACATAAGTGGTGAGATCGGAGGCTTAGAAGTATGAAATTTGGCTTTTAAAACTCAAAAATCAACTTTGGGATGAAATCAGGGCCACGCGTACGCGCACTCCACGCGCACGCGTGGATGATGCTTTCTCGAAGAACGGCGCATACGCGCCAAGTGCGCCTATGCGCGAGGGGTCATTCTGCTAAAAATTTTCTAAGTTAAAAGCTGCAGAATTCACAGATTCAACCCCCACGGTCATAACTGTCATAACTCTCTCATTTTAAATCATTTTTCACCCGTTCTTCAAACGGCATGGACATCCCGGATCCAATTTCATTTCTAAGCACAAATCACATAAATCAGAGATCCGTAGTCCAAGTTATGTCCCGTCAAAATATGCCCAAAAATCGTGTTTTCAAACAAAACCATAAAGTGCCATTTTCAAAACAAGCCACTTTCAACTCTTTCAAAATCAATCAAAACATGCCAATTTTTTGAAATCAATCAAAGTGTACCAAATTCAACAACAAGCCATCCTCAACTCGCGCATTGACATTTTACCAAAATTCTCAAAACTACCTCCAACCATTTTAACACTTCTCAATCAAAAGGCCAAAGGATAAACACAATATTATGTCATACATCCTTCTCATCCCAATTTTTAACAATATCAATTTCCAATCAACCATCATTATACATAATCATCATACTCACCAACAATATGGCACCACCCATCAATTCAACCTCAATCATTCATCAAGCATATATCACAACATGCATCTTCTCACATATCACACAATCAAGGCATCAATATTCATAATCACACATATGATCACATCATATATCTCAACCATTCCACAACATCATCAATTCAATGCCTATCTTAGGGCCGGCCAAGGGCCCACTTTGGGTCCGGTTGGCCCGGTTTGGCCCGTTCGGTCCAATCTTGGTCCGATTTCTATAAAATTGGTACCGAAATTCTCGTCTCAATTTCCTCTATCATATTAAGCCATAAAAATAACATTTTTGGCTTTCTAGAATAAATTCTCATTTATGGGTTAATTAGCCGTTAATTAACCGGATCTTACAAAAATAAGCTTAACCAACCTTATAAACATTTAGCAATATGTCCATTTGAACATAATAACTTGAATATGTGAAATATATGCATCAATTCACACAAATCAGCATCAATAACACAACAATCAACAGCATATTACAGAAATTCAACAAAAAATCAATCAATTTAATTCAAATTCAAAAAACATAATAGCATGTTAGCTAATTTTTATAAATTCTCTAACTGATTCTAAATTAAGGACAAATTAAATCAACAATAATAAAAAATATAATAAAAACTTACTAAGCAACCTAAATAATCAACACAAATCAACAATAATTAACATAAATTCTATTTTATAATAACAAGTAAGTTCAGACCTTAATCCTATTTTAGAAGTTTAGAAGCATTATCTGAAATGAGCTTTAACAGGTGATGCGTGAGCATCTTTTCTATCTTTTCCTAGTGAATTTGCATTTGAATTGTTAAGTTTAATCAAGATTTAAATATCTTCTAGCCACTATGGATGTTACTTTGAGTTGTGTGCAATTCGGTTTATTTCAGATAGCATTCGGACGGATTTGATGGAGATTATGTAGAAAAAGAGAAAAAAAGTGAATGATGCTGTCAACTCTGACCTCCTTGCACTCCAACGAGAATAACGTGAGCTACAGAGGTCTAATTTACGTGATTCTAGTGGCATTGGAAAGCTAACTTTCAGAGCCTTCCAATGATATATAATGGTATACACTTCTTCTCCGACAATTCGGCCATACTGGCGCCTAACTTGGAGCGCCAAGACATGCAAAAGGAAAGCCTCCAAGTGCTTGCTGCCACGGTGGCACCTAACTTCAGAATTCTGAAGTTAGGCACCAGTGATCATCAACACACCCAATTGCTCGCTGCCAAGCTCAAGTCTAACTTCACTTTAGTCAAGTTAGGCGCCACACTAATGAGAAGCAATGGTGCCCACGCTCAATCAAGCAAGTCACGAAGATCGTATTTGATTTTGATTAAAACTTTTATTTTATTTACAAATAAGAAAAGATATTATTTAGTTTTAGAAAATATATTTTACATTAATTAGGTTTAGATATAAAAGGAAAACGAATCAGCCCTTCGGGCTACCCTCTTCTCATATCTCATTCCGCAGTTTACAATTTTACAGAACCCTAGTTTTCTCTCTGAACCATGAGCAACTAAACCTCCACTGTTAAGGTTAGGAGCTCTTTTTATTTTACGGATTAATACTATTACTGTTCTATTTTAATTCATATATTGATTTCAAATTCAAGAATTTCTTTCTTTCTTTATCTTATGAATCTGGATGGAACGGAAGTATGACCCTTGTTCTAATTGAGTTCTTGTAAAACTTGGAAAAGCTCTTTGCTTGAATAACAGCTTGAAAACAATTTCTCCTAAATTTCTAATTATCTGGACTGAACGGGATACGTAACATATAATCCTCTTATATTTGGATAATTAAGATTTCTGTGGCATATAAACTAGAATTGAAATTAACCCTCTAATTGGAATCAAGTGACCAAGGAATTGGTGGTTGATGAAGATTAGAGGAGACTAAAAAGGTCTAAGGAATTAGGGTTTAGTTACATATAGTTTTCCGTGAATTGAATCTTGCATGATTAAAATAGTTGGTAAGAAAAGTTAATCTAGAAAATAAATATCTCTGAAATCTTAACTGTTTTACTCATATATTTCACAACCTATTTACTGCTTGCTTTCTGATTTCCTGAATTTACTGTTTAATGCCTTTGAACACTCAAACACCATTTTATGTTTCTCTAACTAAGTAAATCATGCAATCATTGTTGCTTAGTCCATCAATCCTCGTGGGAATTGACCCTCATTCACTTGAGGTACTACTTGGTACGACCCGGTGCACTTGCCGCTTAGTTTGTGGGATATAAATACCGCACCAAGTTTTTGGCGCCATTGCTGGGGATTGACTGTGATTGACAACTATTGGTTGTTTGATTTCTTAGATTAGGCATTTTAGCTTTAATTTTATTTAGTTTGGCTCTTAAATTTTCTGAAATTAAGTTTGGTGTCACCTAGTTAATTTTATTTTAATTTTCTTGTTTAATTTTTTTTACAAATTTTGAAATTTTTATTTTGATTTTATTTACAATTTTCAAATTTTTCTGCTTCAATTATTTAGTTGTTCTATTTTATTTCTTTACATAGGTTACCTCACTGGGAATTCTCTGCACTCTGATGTAGAGAATCCCACTTTTCTTGTTTTCTGTTTGTTTATGAGTAGGAATAGGGACAAGGAACCTCTTGTAGATTTTGATCCTGAACCTGAAAGGACTTTGAGGCGACACTTGCAACAAGCTAGGCTTTATGACGGAGGAAAATTGTCGGTAAATATTTTTACAAAAATATCGCGTTGCAAGTATAGTTCTAAACTAATAAATTATCCTCGATCAACGTTTAATTTGTTTGTCACTTAAGCAAACCCAATAAAATTAACCGAAGTATTTAAACCTCGGGTCGCCTCTCAAAGGAATTGCAGGGAAGTGTAGTTTATTATTGGTTATGGGAAAGTATATTTTTCGGGTTTTGTAATAAGAAACAAGAAATGTAAATATCAAGAAAGTAAAGAAAACTCAAATGGTAAAAAGGTCTTGGCAAGGGTTAATAGTTAAGGATCTCTATCCTTGTCACTAACCACAATATGATAGTTGTAGGGATTAATCTCATTTAGTCATTCTCTAACAATTGAAGGAAAGTCAAATGAGTTCATCAATCCCAATCCATAAGTCCTAACCACTCACTAATCGAATTAGTGAAAGCTAGTGTCAATGGACATCAATCATCAATCATTTGGACATTAGCAACTTAAGGTCACCCAAGTTACCAACCCAAGCTAAGAATAGAAAATCTACTCTATAGCTAAAAGAAACATTTCATCAAACACATAGCATGCAATAAAAGTAAACATAACAAAATGCAAGAAGTAATAAAAGCTATGACTAACATAAACAAGAAATCAATAATAGTAACTAAGGCAAATATCAAGAGACATGAAAACATAAAATTGCATTAAAAGAAAATTGAGAGTAACAAAAGAAATCATAAACTAAAATTGCAAAATAAAGAAATTAACAAGAGGAGTTGGTGAACAAAAGTGCTAGAACAAATAAAAGTAAGAGAAAACTAAATTAAAATAAGACTAAAACCTAAATCTAAGAAGAAATTGAAAGAAGAAACCCTAAACCTAGAGAGAGGAGAGAGAGGTCCTCTCTCTCTAGAATTCTACACTTAAAACCTAATGTGTATGAATGAATGAATGATTCGAATCATGCGTTCCAGCTCCACTCTGCAGCCTCTTGTCTTCATTTTCGGGCCTGAAACTAGGTCAAAAGCAGCCCAGAAATCTCCCCCAGTGAATTCTCTTTACTGAGGCGTGTGACGCTCGTCACGCATATGCGCCAGTCACGCGTACACGTTGCTTGAACTCTGCACTGGTCACGCGTAGGCATCAGCCACGCGTGCGCGTCATTTGGTTATGGCTCGATCACGCATACACGTCAGCTATGCGTGCGCGTGGACACCAGCTTCTCAAAATTTCAATTTCTTGTGTTCCTTCCACTTTTACATGCTTCCTTTTCATCCTCTAAGCCATTCCTGCCCTATAAAACCTAAAAACACTTAACACCACATCACGATATCAAATAGTAATAAGAGAGGATTAAAAATTAGCAATTTTAAGGCCAAAGAAGCATGTTTTCAATCATAGCACAAAATTAGGAAGGAAACTTAAAAACATGCAATTTACATGCATAAGTGGGAGAATAATTGACAAAATCCACTCAATTCAATCCAAAATATACCTTAAAATAGTGGTTTATCAATCTCCACAGACTTAAACATTAGGGTTTCTTCTTTCAATTTCTTCTTAGATTTAGGTTTTAGTCTTATTTTAATTTAGTTTTCTCTTACTTTTATTTGTTCTGGCACTTTTGTTCACCAACTCCTCTTGTTAATTTCTTTATTTTGAAATTTTAGTTTATGATTCCTTTTGTTACTCTCAATTTCCTTTTAATGCAATTTCATATTTTCATGTCTCTTGATATTTACCTTAGTTACTATTTTTGATTTCTTGTTTATGTTAGTCAGAGCCTTTATTACTTCTTGCATTTTGTGATGTTTACTTTTATTTTATGCTATGTGTTTGATGAAATATTTCTTTTAGCTATAGAGTAAATTTTTCTATTCTTGGCTTGGGTTGGTAACTTGGGTGACCTTAAGTTGCTAATGTCCAAATGATTGATGATTGATGTCCATTGACACTAGCTTTCACTAATTCGATTAGTGAGTGGCTAGGACTTATGGATTGGGATTGATAAACTCATTTGACTTTCTTCAATTGTTAGAGGATGACTAAATGAGATTGATCCCTACAACTATCATATTGTAGTTAGTGACAAGGATAAAGATCCTTAACCATTAACCCTTGACAAGACCTTTTTACCATTTGAGTTTTCTTTATTTTCTTGATATTTACAATTCTTGTTTCTTATTACAAAACCCCAAAAATATACTTTCCCATAACCAATAATAAACTACACTTCCCTACAATTCCTTTGAGAGACGAGCCGAGGTTTAAATATTTTGGTTAATTTTATTGGGTTTGCTTAAGTGACAAACAAATTAAACATTGACCGAGGATAATTTGTTGGTTTAGAACTATACTTGCAACGCAATATTTTTGTGAAAATCTTTACCGACAATTTTCCTCCGTCAAGTTTTTGGCGCCATTGCCGGGAAATTGCAAATGTGTGCCTTATTATTGGCTATTGTGAATATGTTTGCCTTTTATTTCTTTGTTAGTTGTTGCTAGATTTAGGAGTTTAATTTCATTATTTTTTGCTAGTTTTTGCTTTTATTTTCTCTTATTACTATGAATTCTCACCACTTTGGCTATGAGTTTAGTTCAAATTATATTGTAGGGAATGGAAGCTACAATGAGAACATGCATCAAGGATGAGACAATCAAAGGTGGGAGGAGCCTCAAGCCTATGGACAACCTCCATGGCAACAACCTCCACCAAGTACTATGAGTAAGAGCCATTCCATAATGCATACCAAGATAATGGATATGGTGGACTTCCTTGTGACTACCAACAACCACCACTATATGCCTATGAACCTCCTCCACAACATAGCCCTCAACCATACTCACAAGGCTCATACCACCAAACACCTTTACATGATCCTAACCCTTATCCACCATACCAACCATCATATGAACCATCTGAACCATACATAGAACCTCCCCAATTCCAACACAATTACTCCCAAGAACCACCACCTCAATATACACCATCTCCATATCCTTATCAAGATGAACCACCTTCCTATCATGAATTCTTTCTCCCAACCAATGAACCCTCCTATCCACCCCAAGACCCAATAGATGATTCTCTCACTTCACTACTTCAAGGGCAAAGAGAGATGCAAAGGACGACACTAGAACTCATGGCTACCTTGACCGAGGTAGTAAATAATTTAGCCTCCCTACGCTTCAACACTCAAAGTACCCCCATGGTCGCATATGGAGAATATAATGAGGAACATAGTATGAAGGAGAGATTAGAAATTCCGATGGAGAATGAGGAGTTGGACTTCGTACTAGAGCAAGTGGAGAAGGCCGAAATTATCGAAG
This sequence comes from Arachis ipaensis, assembly GCF_000816755.2. Taxonomy (NCBI): domain Eukaryota; kingdom Viridiplantae; phylum Streptophyta; class Magnoliopsida; order Fabales; family Fabaceae; genus Arachis; species Arachis ipaensis. The sequence goes on along the minus strand of NC_029791.2, from coordinate 17,599,554 downwards.
AAGAGGAAGTGGTTGAAGACTTAGGAGATGTTGAGAGTCTATGGAAACCTCAAGTCATAAAGCCTCCTTCTAAAAAGTTTGAATTTGATGTTGAGGAAGGTATACAACCTCCAAAGCATATCATGGTTGAAGACTTTGAGGAGGTTGATTAAGAGATGGATTCAACAATTGATGAATTTCTATCTACAATTGAATCCTCCCCCATTGGACATGAAATAGAGGCCAAAGAAGAAGATACACAACCTCCCATACCCTTGGTACGCAATGAAGAAGAAATTGAATTGGAAGAAAGCTACCAAGAGGAAGAGGTTGAAGTTGAAGAAGCTTGCCAAGAGGTGAAAGTAGTCAAGAAATAGCACAAGGGAGTGGAGCTTGCAAGATTATTAAAAACACCTCTCCCCAAGCCATTACCATCCAACACAACATTCAAGTGGGTAAAATTCTTATCGTTAAACTTTACTTTCCCACTTGAATATGGTTTGCTTGAGACGGATGGTCAACTTAGAGCTCTTTGTGGCTTTAAGAGCAAAAGGGAGATGGTTAGTGGTTAAAGTTGCCATGCAAGGTTCAATATGGTTGCATGCTCAAAGTTGAAGTGCAAAGATTGGTATAGAGCTAGATTTCTTGGGTCTAGGAAGTTGTTTGGATGCCTCATAGAGAATTTGGATTGCTTGCCACCCGGTTGGAACAATGATGATCAACTTGAAGACGGGTGTAGAAATAAGATTTTGGATCCGGGAATATATGAGGATCCACTTTGGGAGCTCAAAGCTTGTGAAAAATTTCATCAAGGCTTGGTGAATTCATTTGGAAATGTTGGAGCTTCTTGGAAGTCCAAGCATTGGTGGAAGTTTCAAGATGAGTTCAAGCACAAGCCACCATGACAAGGAGCTCACCAAATGTCCAACTTAAGGACTTTAACTAAAAGTGCTAGGTAGGAGACAACCCACCATGGTATGATCTTTCTTTTCTATAGTATTTTTTTATTTATTTACTTATCCTTGCTTTATTAGATATGTGTGTTCCTTTTCAATTATGCATATTTGCCTTTGTTTCTTAAAAAAAAATTTGCTACTGCTACTCTCTGGTACAAAAACCAGAGAGTTGTGCTGAAACTGTGCGGGTGAGGTGCTAGGCGCACAACCCATGCATGCACCTTGCTGACGCGTACGCGTCATTTGCATTTCTGGCCTTCCACGCGTGGGCATGATCGACGTGCACGCGTTGTATCTGAATGCTGCCATGCTTGGTGATAAACCCATATTTTATGATGTATTTTATGCTCAATCCAAGTGATTTATTCAATCCCTCATCCACTTATTCATGTAAATTGCATGGTTTTACTTTTCCATCCTTATTATGTGATATATGTGAAAAACATGTTTCCTATGCTTTAAAAATATTTATTTTTAATTACCCTTTATTACCATTCGATGCCGTGATTTGTGTGTTAAGTATTTTCAGATCTCCTAAGGCAGGAATGGCTTAGAGGACAGAAAGGAAAGATACAAAAATGGAAGGAAAGCACAAAAATGGAGTTTTGAAGAAAAAGGGCAACGACGCGAACGCATGGACGACGCGGCCGCGTGCCTAGCGCGAAAAGGCAGCGACGCGAACGCGTGACTGACGCGGATTCGTGCCTTGAGCAGAACGCAAATGACGCATACACGTGATTGAAGCGAACGCGTGACAAGGAAAACTCCCAGATGACGCGAACGCGTGACCTACACGAACGCGTGACAGACACCACGCACCAGAATCTGTAGAAAATGCCTCCAGCAATTTCTGGACCCTTTTTCGGCCCAATTCTAAATCCAGAAACACAGAATATAAGCCAGAGAATGGAGGAATAAAAAAAAAGGAGAGATCATACATTCATAATTCATAATTTTAGGATTAGATGTAGTTTTTAGAGAGAGAGAGAGGTTCTCTCCTCTCTCTTAGGATTTAGGACTTTAGGATTTCTATTAGTTTAGTTCAATTCATCTTCAGTCACATGTTCAATATTCCTTTTACTTTATATTTACTTTCAGATACTTTAATGCTTTTATTTGTTAATTACTTATGTTGCCAAATTGGCTTATGAACCATTCATGTTAGGATTTTCTTTATTTAATATAAACTGAGGTATTTCAGATTTATGATTCTTATTTAGCTTTTTATATTCTTGGCTTTAATTGATTAATTGGAGACTCTTGAGTTATCAAACTCATCGTGATTGATAATTGTTATTTTTGCTAATTGAATTGAATTCCGATAACTCTAGTCCTTTCTTAGGAGTTGGCTAGGACTTGAGGATCAAACTAATTAGTCCACTTGACTTTCCTTTGCTTTAGTAAATGTTAACTAAGTGGGATTAAAACTCAATTCTCATCACTATCGATAAGGATAACTAGGATAGGACTTCCAAATCTTCATACTTTGCCAAGAGTTTATTAATTATTAATTTATTTTCCCTACCATTTAAATTACTTGTTCTTTATTTTAAAAACCCAAAATTCTACCTTTTCCATAGCTAATAAGAACACCTCCCTGCAATTCCTTGAGAAGACGACCCGAGGTTTAAATTCTCGGTTATCAATTTTATTGGGTTTGCTTAAGTGACAACCAAAACTTTTGTAAGAAAGGAATTCTTGTCGGTCTAGAAGCTATACTTACAACGCGAATATATTTGTGAAAATTCTAGATCACGCGAGAGTTTCGCTTTTTCAAAAATGGCGCCGTTGCCGGGGAATTCCAAACGTGTGCCTTATTATTGGTTATTGTAAATATTTTTCTTTTGCTTGTTTATTTGTTTCTGTTTTCATTTTTAATTCTTATTAGCTACCATGAGTTCTCACCCCTCTCGCTTTGAGTTTGGTTCTAATATTGTTGAAGGGAATAAAAGCTATAGCAGGAACATGCATCAAGGTCAGAGCAATCAAGGATGGATGGAGCCACGAGGAGTTGATCAACCCTTTAGGCAACAACACCCTCCACAGTATCACAGACGATGACCATTCTACAATGCATGCCAAGGCAATAGATACGGTGGATCCCGTTGTAGTTACCAACAAGTTTCACCCTGTGCTTATGAACTACCCTCTCAACATAGCTTTGAACCACCACACTCACAAGTTCCTTTTCACCATTCACCACCATATGACCCTTATCCACCACAATTCCAATCCAATTACTTCCAAGAACCACCACATTCTTATTATGAACCCTCTCCCCCAACCAATGAACCCTCATATCCACCCCAATCTCCAATGGATGACACGCTTCGTGTTCTTCTTCAAGGACAAATGAAGATGCAAAGGGACGTACTGGAACTCACTACTGCCTTAACCGAGGTAGTAAATAAATTAGCTTCCCAACATCTGAGCACTCAAAGTACTTCCCTGGCTACATGTGGAGAATCAAAAGAAGAGCGAAGCATGAAGGAGACACTAGAAACTTCAGTGGACAATGAGGAGCATGGCTTTGTATTGGAACAAGTGGAGGAAGCCATAATAGTTGTAGAGGAAGAAGTGGTTGAAGATTTAGGAGATGCTGAACCTCTATGGGAATCGAGAACTATAAAGGATTTCGCCGAGCAGTTTGAATTTGATGCCAAGGAGGATAGTGCACAACCTCCAAGGCATATACCTTGTGAAAAATTGGACAGAACAGACCAAGAAATTGATTCCTTAGGCAGTGATGATCATGAATCAAGCTCTCCTAGTCATGAACTTGCATCTGCAACTGAACTCCTTGAGCCTGAAGAACTGGTGCACGAAATTACAATCACACTTTTACAATTCCGCACAACTAACCAGCAAGTGCACTGGGTCGTCCAAGTAATACCTTACGTGAGTAAGGGTCGATCCCACAGAGATTGTCGGCTTGAAGCAAGCTATGGTTATCTTGTAACTCTTAGTCAAGATATCAATAATTCTCAGATTTAATTGTAAAAAGTAAAAGAACATGAAATAAATACTTGTTATGCAGTAATGGAGAACAGATTGAGGTTTTGGAGATGCTCTATCTTCAGAATCTCTGCTTTCCTACTGTCTTCTTCTTCACACACGCAAGGCTCCTTCCATGGCAAGCTGTATGTTGGTGGATCACTGTTGTCAATGGCTATCATCCGTCCTCTCAGTGAAAATGGTCCAAATGCGCTGTCACCGTACGGCTAATCATCTGTTGGTTCTCACTCATGCTGGAATAGGATCCATTGATCCTTTTGCATCTGTCACTACGCCCAGCACTCGTGAGTTTGAAGCTCGTCACAGTCATCCCTTCCCAGATCCTACTCGGAATACCACAGACAAGCTTTAGACTTTTTGGATCTCAGGAATGGCCGCTAATAATTCTAGCCTATACCACGAAGGTTCCAATCTTAGATTAGAAATCCAAGAGATACACATTCAAGCTTGATTACATGTAGAACGGAGGTGGTTGTCAGGCACGCGTTCATAGGTGAGAATGATGATGAGTGTCACGGATCATCACATTCATCAGGTTGAAATGCGAATGAATATCTTAGAATAGAAGCAAGCGTGATAGAATGGAAAACAGTAATAATTGCATTAATTCATGAAGAACAGCAGAGCTCTTCACCCCCAACCATGGGGTTTAGAGACTCATGCCGTCAGAAATACAATATGAAACATGTAAAGTGTCATGAGGTACAAGATGAATCACTAAAAGTAGTTTTTATAGTAAACTAGTGACCTAGGGTTACAGAAAATGAGTAAGCTAGAATAGTTAGTGTAGAAATCCACTTCCGGGGCCCACTTGGTGTGTGCTTGGGTTGAGCATTGAAGCCTTCACGTGTAGAGACATTTCTTGGAGTTAAATGCCAGCTTTTGTGCCAGTTTGGGCGTTTAACTCCAGCTTTCATGCCAGTTCTGGCGTTTTAACGCTAGAATTTCTATGCTGACCTGGAACGCCGGTTTGGGCCATCAAATCTCAGGCAAAGTATGGACTATTATATATTTCTGGAAAGCCCAGGATGTCTAATTTCCAACGCAATTGAGAGTGCACCAATTAGGCTTCTATAGCTCCAGAAAATCTACTTCGAGTGCAAGGAGGTCAGAATCCAACAGCATCTGCAGTCCTTTTTCAGCCTCTGAATCATATTTTTGCTCAGGTCCCTTAATTTCAGCCAGAAAATATCTGAAATCACAGAAAAACACACAAACTCATAGTAAAGTCCAGAAATGTGATTTTTATTTAAAAACTAATAAAACATAATAAAAACTAAATGAAACATACCAAAAACATACTAAAAATAATGCCAAAAAGCGTATAAATTATCCGCTCATCAAGAACCTTATCCAAGTGAATACGAAGATGATGTCGAAGTAGATTTCTCTCAACTTCTAACTTATGAATTGAGTGACGAGGAAGACATAGAAGGCTTTGATCAAGATGCAGTTGCAGTTGAAGAATTTTTCAAAGAAGTGGAGGAATTCACAGAAAAATACAAGGGAGTAGAGCTTACAGAACCACTGGAAACACCTATCCCAAGGCCATTACCACCTAATACAAGCTTCAAGTGGGTACAATCCTTAACCTTTATCTTTACTTTTTTACTTGAATATAGTTTGCTTGAAACAGATGGCCAGCTTAGAGCTCTCTGCGGCTTTAAGAGTAAGAGGGAATTGGCTCGTACTCAAAGCCAGTGTGCAAGATTCAATAAGGTTCCACACTTTAATCTGAAGTGCAAGGATTGGTATCAAGTTCAATTGAATGGGTCTCGGAAGATGTTTGGTCATCTTGGTGAGAATACAATTTCTAAACCGCCCGGATGGAAGAATATAGATCAAGACAAAGGCGGATTTAAAAGCAAAGTTTGGGATCCTGGAATCTATTCTTACATTCGTCACCCCGGGAGCCTGAGAATCTGTTTGAAGCTGCTCAAGGGCTTTACATGCCTAGTTTGGGACCCCGGAGGCTGTTGGCATTCCAAACATTGGTGGAGATTTCTGGATGAATTCAAGCACAAGCCACCATAACAGGAAACTCATCAAATGTCCAACTTAAGGACTTTAACTAAAAGTGCTAGGTGGGAGACAACCCACCATGGTATGATCGTTTCTTTTTCAATTTTCGTGATTATTTGTCTTTATTTTATTTTATCTTCATTGAACCTGGAAGTATTCATAGCATCTACATTAGCACTGCATATTGCATACTGCATAATTGCATAAAATAAAATAAAAAAAATTTTTACGCAACGCGAGCGCGCAGGCCACGCGTGGGCGTGCAGTGGAAATCGGCGTAAAGATCCAACGCCCAGAAAGCTGGGCTGGAATCGTACGGCTGGTGTGCGTTTAGCACAAAATGGCTCACGCGTGCGCGTCACTCGCAAAACACTCATCCCACGCGAAAGCGTGAGCGACGCGTCCGCGTCGTATGGATATAATGGTCTCCTAAATGGAAACAGAGTTGCACTGAAACGACGCTGAAAGTGTGCGTCTAGCACAATTTACAGAGACGTGGTCGCGTGCCTCACGCGTCCGCGTCACCCATCTTTTACCCAACCCACGCGACTACGTCGATCACGCGACCGCGTCAAACCCATTTCACCCTAGTCACGCAATCGCGTGCTCCACGCGTTCGTGTGGATTCAAAAATACTAACCCCCTTACCCATGCGAAACCCTACCCGTTGCGCCCTATACCCCCCCATTCTTCTTCTCTTCTCTGCAACCTCCTCCCTCCTCTGCAACCACCACCACTGCACCCAACC
>NC_029791.2:17577857-17591894 GCF_000816755.2 Arachis ipaensis | reverse complement strand
ACATCCGCAACTGAACTCCTTGAGCCTGAAGAACCTTATCCAAGTGAATACGAAGATGATGTCGAGGTAGATTTCTCTTAACCTCCAACGTATGACTTGAGTGACGAGGAAGACATAGAAGACTTTGATTAGGACGCAGTTGCAGTTGAAAAATTTTGCAAGGAAGTGGAGGAATTCACAGAAGAATACAAGGGAGTAAAACTTACAGAACCACTGGAAACACCTATCCTAAGGCCATTACCACCTAATACAAGCTTCAAGTTGGTACAATCCTTAACCTTTATCTTTACTTTTCCACTTGAATATGGTTTGCTTGAAACAGATGGCCAGCTTAGAGCTCTCTGCAGCTTTAAGAGTAAGAGGGAAATGGCTCGTACTCAGAATTGGCATGCAAGATTCAATAAGGTTTCACGCTTTAATTCGAAGTGCAAGGATTGGTATCAAGTTCAATTGAATGAGTCTCGGAAGATGTTTGGTCATCTTGGTGAGGATACAATTTCTAAACCGCTCGGATGGAAGAATATAGATCAAGACAAAGGCGGATTTAAAAGCAAAGTTTGGGATCTTGGAAAATATTCTGACATTCGTCACCCCGGGAGCCTGAGAATCTGTTTGAAGCTACTCAAAAGCTTTACATGCCTAGTTTGGGACCCCGGAGGCTGTTGGCATTCCAAACATTGGTGGAGATTTCTGGATGAATTTAAGCACAAGCACCATAACAGGAAGCTCATCAAATGTCCAACTTAAGGACTTTAACTAAAAGTGCTAGGTGGGAGACAACCCACCATGGTATGATTGTTCCTGATTCAATTTTATTTCGTTTTGTTTGGTTTTATATTATATTATTTTCATTGAACCTGAATATTATTCTTAGCATTTGCATCAGCATTACATACTACATAATTGCATATATAAAAAAAAATCGCACGCGACGTGACAGCGTTGCTGACGCGTCCGTATCACAAGTGCATTAGGTAGAAAAGGAAAGCGAACAGAAAGTCAAACGAAAGCATGGCTGGAGGCGTGCCTTTGGCACAAGTTGACCCACGCGACCGCGTCGCTAACGCGTTCGCGCCAGTTGCGAAAAATACCTCCCACGCGGCCGCGTCACTCACCCGAACGCGTGACCTGGAAATCGGCATAAAGATCCAACGCCCAGAAATCTGGGCTGGAATTGTGCGGCTGGTGTGCGTTTAGCACAAATGGCCCACGCGTTCACGTCCCTGACGCTAACGCGTCACTTGCAAAATACTCATCCCACGCGAAAGCGTGAGCGACGCATCCACGTCGCGTGGATATTAAGGCCCCCTAATGGAGACAGAGAGTTGCGCTGAAACAACGCTGGAAGTGTGCGTCTAGCACAATTTTCATCGCGTGCCTCACGTGCCTCACGCGTCCGCGTCACCCATCTTTTACCCAACCCACGCGACTACGTCGATCACGCGACCGCGTCAAACCCATTTCACGCAATCGCCTCCTCCCTCTCCTCCCTCACCCCTCACTTAAACCTAACCCAACAACCCCCCTTAAACCTAACCCAACACCACCAACAACCCTAAGCCGCCACCTTCGACCGCCGCGCTTCCCTCTGATTACCGCCGCGTCAGCACCACCTTCCCACCATCCCACCACCACAACCTTCGACCCAATCTCCTCCCTCACCCCTCACTTAAACCTAACCCAACAACCCCCCTTAAACCTAACCCAACACCACCAACAACCCTAAGCCGCCACCTTCGACCGCCGCGCTTCCACCGCCGCGTCCCCCCTCCGCCATTAAACCCTACCCGAAGCCCCCAACCACCAAACCGCCACCACAGCGCCGCCTCCCACCACCACAACCTTCGACCCAATCTCCTCCCTCACCCCTCACTTAAACCTAACCCAACAACCCCCCTTAAACCTAACCCAACACCACCAACAACCCTAAGCCGCCACCTTCGACCGCCGCGCTTCCCTCTGATTACCGCCGCGTCAGCACCACCACCACCACATTCCCACCATCTTTCTGTTCCATACATTTGTACTTCTACACACCAGGTTCTGCCATACTGCGATTCCTCTTTTCGATTACTTAGTTAGTTTTTCAAATTTTATTCAGCATAGAATAGTTAGAGATGCATGTTTGTAGTGGATTCTAGGTGGTTAGGTAGCTAGGATGTGGTTAGTGGATTTAGGCCTGATAATTACGCTGTTCTTGTTACTTGTTTTACCTATTTCGCAATTTTGATCTGGCTATAATGTTCATACTGTTCATATGCTATTCCTTAATGTTTCATGCTGATATTAGACTGTTCTTTACTATTCCTACTGTTTGTGACTCTTTTCAGCACTTTTTTATCTCATATGAACTGTTTTTTCTTGCTGTTTATTACTCGGGAACATCCAATTTTAGCCGGAATGCTGCCCAATTTTCTGCAAATTGTTTTCATGTATTGAGTTTGGAAACTTACCATTTTGCACTACTTAGCTATAACCAAACCAATTCATGAATGCACGGGCTCTTATTCCTTTCGATTCCCTAGTTAATAAATTGCATTATTGATGATTTCATTTTAATTTTAGCTACTCCTGTATCTATATGAATTATCATCAATAACCTGATATCATTGCTTGACTATGAGTTGTTTATTCTTTTAACTTGGGAAATTTATTGTTAACTAGGAAACCATTATCATGCCCCCTACTTTAACTTTCTTTTTACTAACTCACTGCTTTCCACTTTCTAACCTCCTTTTTACCTACTAACCACTTTAACTTTCTAACTCAGGGCATAATCTTTGTTTTTTCTATTTAACTTGAATTCTGCTTATCATATATTTTGGATTGCATTTTTCTTTCTTTTCAGACTTTTCACTCATATACAATCCAAAGTGCACATATATTCAACTCATTTCATGCTTCTCTTACTCTTTTGCCACTCTGTGCTTATGTTGCTATTATTCTATTTGCCTACTTGTTTTTCTGCTTTTGTTCTTCAATTATATCCTGGAATTTCTGCTTTTCAGGATGTCTGACCCTCAACGCAAAGGAAAAGGCAAAGCAACCACTGGCAAAAGGAAAAGAGACGAATCCTCTATGTCCATCCTCGACATTTTGCATGACGACTCCTGGCGGAAAAAGCACTTTACCCCACAGGAGAAGGCTGACCAGCTCCTCACTGCCACAGATCCAGTTAAATTTGCAAACAGATAATGTGAGCTGAAGTATCCAGTGTTTGCCACTTCCAGGAACCTGTACCTGGAAAGAACTCTAAAAATTCCAGAAGAACTATAGCAGCACACCTCCGAACAGATAAAACAGAGAGGCTAGTTCTTCTTGGAAAGAAACTTGACAGAGGTCAATGCTTCCTGGGTCAGAGAATTTTACTGTAACTATTTTAAGACTTCCCTGGATGTAGTGCACCTCAGAGGGAAACAGATTTTGGTCACTGAGGAAGCTATTAAGGACATCCTTCACCTTCAGCCTAAGTCAGATAAGCTTGACGGTTACCAAAAGGCTGAAGAGGATATGAGATTTGTGAGATTTGAATGGGATGCTGTCAAGCAGAGAATAGCCCTTGATCCTACTGTCCCATGGGTCATGGGAAAGAACACAGTGATGCCTAAGGGAATCAAGCTGCTATATCTGAATGATGAGGCTTGGCTCTGGCACCAGATTCTGAGCAACTATGTGATGCCGAGCACTCATGAGACAGAGCTGCCCGCTGCTATGATCACCGTCATCTGGTGTGTGATGGAGGGTAAAGACCTGTATCTTCCATGTTTCATCCAGTATTATATGGCCAGGGTCCATGTCAGAGGCACTCTCCCTTTCCCTTATCTGATCACCCAACTCGGCTGTCGAGCTGACGTGCCTTGGGAGCTTGCTGATGAGAAGCCACCTGCTGCAGACTGCAAGAAGATTATCCCTTACAGCAGGAAGTTTCAGGCTTTAGGTTACAGACCCTCATTCCTCGCCGCTTCTGCTGAGGCAGCCACACATTCTTCATCCACTGCTGCACCAGCTACCACCACTGCACCTCCACCTGCCTTAGAGCCCATTTACCACCTCGTGCACCGCCTATTTCAGCAGCTAGACCAGATGGAGCGCCGCAACCAGCGGCGATATGAGAGATCTGAGCGTCGCAACAAGCGACGCTATGAGCATTTAAAGTTGTTACTCCGCACTGGTCACCATGACATTCCCTCTGAGCCTGCACACCATCAGAGCCATTTGAGGAGGAGGCGGCCGAGCATGAGGAGGAGACACATGCACAGAGAGCGGCTGAGCAGACAGGACCAGAGCAAGCTGCGCCACATCATGAGGAGCACCACCAGCTATAAGCCGCAGATCCAGAGATCCCTCTACAGTCAGCGCCTCCACTGCAGCAGACAGATCCTCCTACACTTATCCAGCCTGCAGACCCTCAGGCCACCACAGAGACTCCAGCAGCCCATCCTTCCGGTGATGACACTTCTTCACACCCAGTTTGAGTAAGCATCGAGGACGATGCTATATTTTAAGTGTGGGGAGGTCACCATCTCTGGCAAATCTTTTTGGTGAACCACTTTTCAGACTCTTTTTTATCCTATTTTGTTTATTTTTATGTATTTTATTTTTATTTTTTTCAGCACTTGCACATTGTTTTTTTTGTTGTATTTTTACTTTATTTCTGTATTTTACACTTTAGTTTATATCTTAGAAATTTAGTTTAGTTTGCAATTCTAAACTTATTAGTTATAGAATATGTGGATTAATTAGTATAGTTTACCCTTTTAGTATATAATAGTTTGATTTAATTGAAAATAAAAAGAAGTAAACTAGAGACATTAACATAATCAAACATCCACACACCTTGTATATATAGCATTACATGTTAGTTAGTTAACAACATTTCTTCAAGGAGGAACACTAAGATTTTAAGGGCCACCCTAAGACTTACATTGAGTTGAATGGAAACTCTTGATTTCTACTTGCATGACATACATAACTGATATATGATTTCTGAGCTAGAGAACACACAACCTGTGAGTTTTGAGCTTAATTGTATGGTTACATCCAAACCATAAATTTCATTCCTGTGTGTTTTGCCCTTCTTTTTCATTCTGATGTTCTTTACTTTGTTTTAATCTATATGTCCAATATAGAATATAGATACATACCAAGAGATGATTGAGGCCATCATTTGAATTTTTTCTCACTTATCCCAATTTAGCCTACCTTTTACATCACCCTTGTTAGCCCCCTTGAGCTTCTTAATTCCCTCTTATTCTATAACCACATTACTAGCCTTAAGCAGAAAAATAAAATAAAAATCCCAAGTTGAATCCTTGGTTAGCTTAAGATAGATATTGTGTACAATTTAAGTGTGGGGAATTTTATGGGAACATGGGATGATAGAAACAAAGTAGGGATTTAAAATGAATAAGTTATTTCAGAAGTTTGGGAAGCATGCTCATGTGAAATCAAAATAACTAAATTACCATGTGCAAAAAAAAATTATTATTTTCAGTATTTAAATAAGGGGATACAAAAATTCCCCAAATGCAAAATAAAAATCAATACACATGGGACAAAATTTCAAAATTAAATTTAATGCATGAGCTTGTAATACAAAGTGGGAAAATTTGGGTAAATAGGTAAAGGAACTTTAAAGTATATAAAGTATGTATGTAAGGTGAGATCTTAGACTAATCAAGGATTCACTTTGTTAGCTCACTTAGCCTTATACATATACCCTTACCCTTACCATAGTTGTTGATTGGTTAGATAAAGAACAAAGTTTTAGAAAGCAAGGATAGAAAAAGAATAGAGTGATTAACCCAATAAACACTGAGTGACTAGAGAGTAAACACAAAATCCAGTGAGGGTTCAATAGCTCATCACCATATATCTCTGCTTAATTGCTAATTGTCTTGCAAGTTTGTGAAATACTTTTACCCATCTCAATTGTAAAAGTGCTTTAACATTATCTAGGGTTTGGCTATGCATATATGATTCCTTGAGAATGTGAATTAATTTAACATGTAAGCTTTATATACAAGTGAATAATAACTAGAATTGCATGACTCATTTAGGTAGTTTGCATTTAGAATAGAATGCATTGCATGAGATTCCACCATTCTAACTTTACCCTTTCTCTTGGATTTAGCATGAGGACATGCTATTGTTTAAGTGTGGAGATGTTGATAAACCCATATTTTATGATGTATTTTATGCTCAATTCAAGTGATTTATTCAATCCCTCACCCACTTATTCATGTAAATTGCATGGTTTTACTTTTCCTTCCTTATTATGTGATATATGTGAAAAACATGTTTCCTATGCTTTAAAAATATTTATTTTTAATTACCCTTTATTACCATTCGATGCCGTGATTTGTGTGTTAAGTATTTTCAGATCTCCTAAGGCAGGAATGGCTTAGAGGACAGAAAGGAAACATAAAAAAATGGAAGGAAAGCACAAAAATGGAGTTTTGAAGAAAAGGGCAACGACGCGAACGCATGGACGACGCGGCCGTGTGCCTAGCGCGAAAAGGCAGCGACGCGAACGCGTGATTGACGCGGACGCATGCCTTGAGCAGAACGCAAATGACGCGTACGCGTGACCGAAGCAAACGCGTGACAAGGAAAACTCCCAGATGATGCGAACGCGTGACAGACGCCATGCAGCAGAATCTGCAAAAAATGCCCCCAGCGATTTCTGGACCTTTTTTCGGCCCAATTCTGAATCCAGAAACACAGAATATAAGCCAGAGAATGGAGGAATAAAAAAAGGAGAGATCATACATTCATAATTCATAATTTTAGGATTAGATGTAGTTTTTAGAGAGAGAGAGAGGTTCTCTCCTCTCTCTTAGGATTTAGGACTTTAGAATTTCTATTAGTTTAGTTCAATTCATCTTCAGTCACAGGTTCAATATTCCTTTTACTTTATATTTTTCTTTTACTTTCAGATACTTTAATGCTTTTATTTGTTAATTACCTATGTTGCCAAATTGGCTTATGAACCATTCATGTTAGGATTTTCTTTATTTAATATAAACTGAGGTATTTCAGATTTATGATTCTTATTTAGCTTTTTATATTCTTGGCTTTAATTGATTAATTGGAGACTCTTGAGTTATCAAACTCATCGTGATTGATAATTGTTATTTTTGCTAATTGAATTGAATTCCGATAACTCTAGTCCTTTCTTAGGAGTTGGCTAGGACTTGAGGATCAAACTAATTAGTCCACTTGACTTTCCTTTGCTTTAGTAAAGGTTAACTAAGTGGGATTAAAACTCAATTCTCATCACCATCGATAAGGATAACTAGGATAGGACTTCCAAATCTTCATACCTTGCCAAGAGTTTTATTAATTATTAATTTATTTTCCCTGCCATTTAAATTACTTGTTCTTTATTTTAAAAACCCAAAATTCTACCTTTTCCATAGCTAATAATAAGAACACCTCCCTGCAATTCCTTGAGAAGACGACCCGATGTTTAAATACTCGGTTATCAATTTTATTGGGTTTGCTTAAGTGACAACCAAAACTTTTGTAAGAAAGAAATTCTTGCCGGTCTAGAAGCTATACTTACAACGCGAATATATTTGTGAAAATTCTAGATCACGCGAGAGTTTCGCCCTTTCACTTGGTACAAAAACCAGAGAGTTATGATGGAACTATGCAGTAATCGTGCGTCTGCCACGAAAAGTAGTCACGCGCACGCATGACCGACGCTCACACGTCACTTTTTATTTTGGGCCACCCACGCATACGCGAGGACGACGCTCACGCGTCACCTGCCTTTTTCTGTTTTCACGCACACGCGTGACTCATGTGCGCGCGTCGCCTGCACGACTTCAACAGCGCTATTTCTTCTCCTTTCTTCTTCTTTCCTCTCCCTTTCTCACTTTCTTCTCCTCCCTTCTCATCTTTATCCTCTTTCATTTTCTTTTTTCAATTGTAGTTGCATACCTTCATTCATTACATTTTAACTTTGTGCTTCTTCTTATTTTCTTTTCTAAGTTTGCTATTTTTCCATTGGTGTTGGCTTTTCTTACTCAACTGTTGAATGTTTATTGCATTGTTTTGGTGCTTCTTGACTTGTTTGATATTGTTGGGTGCTGATACTTTTAAATCAATGCTTAATCTTTTGTGATACTTGCATTCTTCGTGCATTGATATGGACTCACATTGTCTTTCATAGCCCACTTTTTTTCCTTATTATTTGCAAATTTTGCCAAACACACAAGATTAGTGCTTTAGTCCTTCATAACTCATTATTCTTTGTTTTTGTGCTTCATTACCATTGAGTTATGATGGGACCAAATGCTCTCATACTTATCACTAATCTTGTCTGTATCAATCCTTGTTTTAACTTGATACTTCCGAGTATTCTTTTCATTTAATTATGCTTTGACTTTACTATTGTATCAGGTGTTAATTGATATGCCATTCGCTTATATTGCCTTTTCACTTACATGTTGTAGCTACCATGTAGTTGAGAACCCCATTCTTATTTGGCATTAGCCCCACCTATATTTTATTTGCTTCGATATATTTGTTTTTGGGCTTAATCTCTTTCATTTTCTCTCCTTTCAGGCTGGCCACCAAGAGGGGAAAGGACAAGCTTCTAAATGGGGGCGACAAACAAGTTCCTCTGCACAATCCTTTGAAGAAACTCGTCAGTTGTAGCAACTTAGCTCATCTTTGCATGCATCGGAGACGGTGCAATCTTTAAGTGTGGGGAGGTCAAGACCGACTTCCATGGGTAACCACCTCCTTTTCCAACACCAATGTTTAATTTTTTTTGTTAGATTAGTTGTTGCATTGCATGATAGATTGCATGTGTAGTTAATTGCTTGCATTTATGTACTACTTGGTTGAAGTGATGAATTCCTTTTCAAAAAACTATTTTAGGGTATTTCACTAATTTGAATAAATTTTTTTGTGTTGAACTTGCTTGAAGAATTTTATTTTGGAACATGATTTTAGAGCTAGAACACACAAGCCTAGTGAGATTTTGATCTTACTGATTGGTTGTATCTTATCAACCAATATTTTGTTTCGGTGTGTGTTGTTCTCTCTAAGATTGTGATCTTTGTCTTGCTTGATTCTATATTTCCATTGTTTGATGAATGAATGCATTTATATGATTGAGGCCCTTATTTCACTAAGCTCACATACCCATATGGCCTTACCCTTTTCATCATCCTTTACAAACCAATATTGAGCCTAATTTATCCCATTTGTTCTTTATTTTAGCACATCATTAACTCTAAGTGGAAAATAATGAATGTCCTTAATTTGAATCCTTGGTTAGCTTAGACTAGTGAGAGTATGCACAATTTAAGTGTGGAAAAATTGGGTTGGGAACATCTGGTTTAGGAATTGGGTATTGTATATTTTTGTGAAAATGTGAAAAAGATAGTTGAGCACATATTATTACATTCAATACCTTAATCATATGCATTGATAAAAATAAGAAAAATAAAAAGAAAAAATGTAAAAAAAAAAAAGAAAAAGAAAAAAGACAATAATAAAAGGGGGACAAAATGCCCAAAAATAAATGGTGGTAGCAATGCATATGTATTGTACTCAAATTTGGGATGCATGAATATGTGGAAAACATAGTTAATGGGTAGTTAGATTTTGTATTTTGATTACATGGATTGTCTTGAGTTAGGTGGGGAGTTTAGGTTAATCAAGGATTCAGATTTTAGTCCACTTAATCAAATACAATCCTACCTTGACCCTAACCCCATTACAACCCTTAAAAGACCTCTTGATATGTGTATTCGTGCATTAATTTTTTGTTGATTGGTAGAAGAAGAGCAAGACTTAGAAAGCAGGATTAGTAGAAAACCGAGAGAATCAACCCTCAAACACTAGAGTAATTAGAGTTATTAGAGTGTATATACTTACAGTGAGGGTTCGATGCTCGATTCTTTATTCCCGGCTTTCACGAGCTTTCTTCTTGCAAGTCTAATTGTACTTTATTTTGAGATTTGATTTAGTGGAATCTAGTTCATATTTGCTCCTGGAAGATTTATTTACTTGTAACCAAGTAGGTAAAAGCATTTAGCATGTAGTTGCATTCATATAGATAAGTTGCATTACATAAGTCTTACCATTTTTTCTTCACTCTAGAATTCTACATCTAAAACCTAATGTGTGTGAATAAATGAATGATTCGAATCATGCCTTCCAGCTCCACTCTGCAGCCTCTTGTCTTCATTTTTGGGCCTGAAATTGGGTCAAAAACAACCTAGAAATCGCCACCAGTGAATTCTCTTTACTGAGGCACATGACGCTCGTCACGCGTACGCATCAGTCACGTGTACGCATCGCTTGAACTCTGCACCTAGCCATGCGTAGCCGTCAGCCACATGTGTGCGTCATTTGGTTATGGCTCGGTCACGCGTACGCGTCAACCATGCGTGCGCTTGGACACCAGCTTCTCAAAACCTCAATTTCTTGTGTTCCTTCTACTTTTGCATACTTCTTTTCTATCCTCTAAGCCATTACTGCCCTATAAAACCTGAAAACACTTAACACACACATCACAGCATCAAATGGTAATAAGAGAGGATTAAAAATTAGCAATTTTAAGGCCAAAGAAGTATGTTTTCAATCATAGCACAAAATTAGGAAGGAAACTTAAAAACATGCAATTTACATGCATAAGTGGGAGAATAATTGACAAAATCCACTCAATTCAATCCAAAATATACCATAAAATTGTGGTTTATCACTTTACAAAGCTAGTGAAAATCTAAGTGAGACCTTTGAAAAGGAAGCTGCAGAGTCCACTATGGATCATAATCGTGCTGTTAATACCAATGTGGCAAATCCGAATGAGAATGAACAACTTAGAAGAGTGCTTGGCTCATAAACTGCCCCCAATCCGGATCTCTATAGGAATAGTATTGTGGTGCCTCCTATAGCTGCAAACAACTTTGAGCTGAAGTCTCAGTTAGTTACTCTGGTGCAGCAAAATTGTCAGTATCATAGACTCTCGCAGGAAGATCCAAACCAATTTATCTCTAACTTCCTGCAGATTTGTGACACTGTGAAAACGAATGGAGTGAATCCTGAGGTTTACAAGCTCATGCTCTTTCCATTTGCTGTGAAAGATAGAGCAAAGCTCTGGCTAGATTCTCAGCCCAAAGAGAGCTTGAACACTTGGGATAAGGTAGTCACTGGATTTTTGTCTAAATTCTTCCCACCACAAAAGCTGACTAAGCTAAGGGTGGAGGTTCAAACCTTCAGGCAGAAAGAGGGTGAGACCCTCTATGAAGCCTGGGAGAGGTACAAGCTGTTGACCAGGCAATGCCCCCTGACATGTTTTCTAAATAGACCCAGCTGGAGATCTTTTATGAGGGCCTCTGTGAAATGTCCAAAATGTGTTTAGATAATTCTGTAGGTAGTTCATTGCACATGAAGAAAATGCCTGAAGAGACTACTGAGCTTATTGAATTGGTTGCTAACAACTAATATCTCTACTCCTCTAATAGGAATCTTGTGAACTCTGGGACTTCTCAGAAGAAAGGTGTTTTGGAAGTAGAGACCTTGGATGCTATTCTTGCTCAGAATAAATTCATGTCTCAATAGATTAATACGCTTACTCAACACTTAAGTGGGATGCAGGTTTCAGCTGTTAATGCTCAGAATGCCCCTCAAGAGGCTCCTTATGACGTGAATGGTAGCTTCATTCCAGGTGAGAATTATAACTATGCTCAATTTCCTTTTGAACAGGTTAACTATATGGGGAATGCTCCAAGAAATCCCAATAATGATCTATATGCCTAGACCTATAATCAGGGGTGGATAAATCACCCAAATTTAGGGTGGAGAGAGCAACCTCAGAGGCCACAGAATTTTAAAAATCATCCTCAGGGCGGTTTTCAACAGAATAATTTCAATAACCACCAGTTTCAGTCATCTCAACAACAACCACTTCAGCAAGCAAATTCTCAATGACAGAAGAACACTGATTTAGAAGCACTAATGACGAGTTTTATATAGGAAACCAGAGCATCAATCAAGAACTTGGAGATTCAGATGGGTCAATTAGCCACAAAAGTTAATGAAATTGATCAGAGGACTACTAATAACCTTCCTGGTAACACAATTCCAAATCCAAGAGAGGCGTGCAAGGCTATCACCTTGATAAGTGGACAAGTGGCAAGTACGGAAGCACAAGTTATTGAGGAGCCGGTTGAAAAAGAAGCTCTAGAGTAGACTGAAGACACAGTAGTACACGCCCCTCCTAGGCATGCAAACAAACCTTTTCCAGTCACTCTTGACACACATCCAATATTGCCTAAGGCTCCTGAGTACAAGACTAAGATGCCATATCCTCAGAGACTTCAAAAGAAGACCAAGGACAAGCAGTTTTCAAAGTTCTTGGAAGTCTTCAGAAAGTTGCAAATCAATATTCTTTTGCTGAGATTTTGGAGCAAATGCCTCTCTATGTCAAGTTCATGAAGGAGTTGTTGTCAAAGAAGAAGCCTTTAAAGGGAGATGAGATAGTGGTCTTGACTAAGGAATGTAGTGCCATAATTCAGAATAACTTGCTAAGGAAGATGCCAGATCCAGGGAGCTTTCAAATTCCATGTACCATTGGGAGCACCACCTTTGAGAAAGCCCTATGTGATCTGGGTGCAAGCATAAATATAATACCCTTGTCTGTGATGAGAAATTGCAAATCCATGAGGCACAACCCATAAGGATAGCATTACAAATGACCGACAAATCTCTAAAGGTAGCATATGGATTAGTGGAAAATATCTTGGTCAAAGTGGGTAAGTTCTTCCTCCCAGCAGATTTTCTGATTCTTGACACGGGAGAGGATGAAAATGCCTCTATAATCCTAGGAAAACCATTCCTAACCACTGGGAGAGCTCTGATTGATGTGGAAGAAGGTGAATTAGTGCTTAGAGTGCATAATGAGCAACTGGTCTTTCATATCTTCAAAAATATGCACTCATCAAGTGAAGAAGAGAAGTGCATACAGATTGAACTTTCTAATCCAAACCTTCAAGAAACCTCTGATGATGCACAACAGAATTTGCAGCTCAAACCTCCTTTGGTGAGAATCAACAAAATTTTCCCTGACATCAAACCTAAGTTTGGTGTTGGGAATGCATCATCCACCAAGGAGGAGGTTCTCAAAAAAAAGAAAGTACCCATGGGATGGAGAAATAAAAAGATTCCCACTGAAGACTTCTCCCTAGGAATGAAGGTGCTATTCACTGCATGCCCAATTCTGCCTCATACAGTGAACGGGATCTATCTCTTGAGCATATAGAGTTGATCCATGAGAGCACAGGAAAGAAGTTCACAGTGAGGGGTCAAGATGAGCCCCTATGATCCTCCTCCTTAGAGGAGTTAACCGTCAAGCTAGTGACGGTAAAGAAGCGCTTGTCGGGAGGCAACCTGATATTTCGTATTCTTAAGTTTGATTTTTACTTTGATGTTTTCTATTTATTGATTTAGTTTTGTATGAGTTTCTATTGTTTTTCCTTTGTTTTGAGTGTATTTTGATTATGCAGAGTGATTAGAACAGAAACAGGTGCATTGAGACAGAGTTTCGGACATCCTGGAGGAGTTTGATGCAGATAGGGTGGTGCCTAACTTCACTTTCTGAAGTTAGGCGTCACATAAAAGCCAACAATTGAAGGTTTGCCTCTGGAGGGCTGGCACCTAACTTGAGTTTCTGAAGTTAGGCGCCACTTGATGCGTGTAATATGGAATTCGTTGCTGGGTGGGTGGCGCCTAACTTGGGGAATTCCAAGTTAGGCGCCACAGTATTCAAGTTAGGCGCCAGGTTAGGACCAAGTGCGAAGTTAGGCACCAACAGGAGCAAGTTGGGCACCATTCAAATGAAGTCAGGTGCCGGCTTCCATAATTTAGCACTATATCAAATAAAATCACAAGGGAATCAGATCAATAATTCGGTCCCCACACCCCTGCCTCATATCAAATCCCATCACAATTTTGTTTCTATTTTTTTTCTCCCCATATATTCCTTGTTGAACACCCTCCTGCATGCCACATTCC
>NC_029791.2:17560596-17577428 GCF_000816755.2 Arachis ipaensis | reverse complement strand
TCCTTTTAACAAAAAAATAAAATAAAAATAAAATATAATATAATATAATAAAATAAATAAATAAATAAATAACTATAAAAAAAGAAAAAAAGTTTTTAATTTTTATCTTGTCTTTTTCTCCCTTCCGATTTCTTTTACAATTATTTTTGCCTTTACTTCTCTATCCATTTTTTTATGTCCTTCCCTGTTTTCAGTTTTTCTTTGCTTGAGGACAAGCAAAATTTTAAGTTTGGTGTTGTTGCTTCGTTTGTGGCTTTTTTGTTTATTTTAATGGCACCAAAGGGAGGCAAATCATCTTCACAAAGGAGCACAGTCTGAAAAATGAGACGGCCACTAGGATAACTGAGGTGGTGTAGTCCCTTTTTCATTCTATATTTTCTTCCGTTCTCATTATGTTATATTCCTATTTTCTGCTATTTTACTTGAATGTTTGCATGATCTTTAGTAATTCTAAGTCCTAAGTTCTAGTTTAATTCTGCTATTTTGAAATTTTAGTTATTTATCTTTTAATTGAAGAGATGTCTCATGTACCGTTCACTAAGCTTGAATCTAAAAAGAAAAAGAAAAGAAGTAATGTATTGCATGAGAAATTGAGTTTATATTAAAGAGTAGTCTTATTTACTTAAATGTGGTGGTATTATCTGTGATTCTGAATGCATGATATGAACCGTGCATATTTGAATTTGAATAAAAGGATGTTGATGTATAAGGAACAAGAATTTAGAGAACTATTATGAATTCTCTGAAGTAAACAAAAGCTTAATCCTTGAAGCAAAAGAAACAGCAAAAGAAAAATAAAAGTAAGGTCCAAGGCTCTGAGCATCAATGACTAGGGAGGTCAGACATGGTTAAAAGCTCAAAGAGTTGTTTCCCTAGTCACATGCTTGTGGTGTAAATGTGTCAAGTAATCCTTGAGACAGAGCACTAAGAGTCAAGATCAAGTGCATTTAACAGAGTATGCCAAAGGCTTTGAGCACCACTGTCTGGGAGTAACTGAAAGAAAAATCAGAACCAAAAGAGAGTTCCCCAATCAAGTGCTTGTGGTGTTTTTGTGTCAAGTAAAGCTTGAGACAAAGCATTTAAAGTCACGGCTAGGCTCAAGGTAAAGAAAAGAGAATGAAAGAAATTTTGCTGTGTTCAAGGAATAAACCAAAGTATAAAGACCAGAGAATTCATAATATTATCTGGATTCTCATTCCAAATGACAGTGACATTCCTTTGATTCAAAGGATAGTGAGATGCCAAAACTATTCAGGATTGCAGTGTATAAACCCCACTTTAAGAAAAGACGGGAGCTTAATTGAACACTCACTTCTCAAGCAAATTCACATCCTGAGCCTATGTTAGTTTTGGTTGCTTGAGGACAAGCAACAATTCAAGTTTGGTGTTGTGATGCATGAGCATCTTTTCTATCTTTTCCTAGTGAATTTGCATTTGAATTGTTAAGTTTGATCAAGATTTAAATACCTTCTAGCCACTATGGATGCTACTTTGAGTTGTGTGTAATTCTGTTTATTTCAGGTAGCATTCAGACAAATTTGATGGAGTTTCTGTAGAAAAAGAGAAGAAAGTGAATGATGCTGTCAACTCTGACCTCCTTGCACTCCAACGAGAATAACTTGAGCTGAAGGGGTCCAATTGATGTGATTTTAGTGGCATTGGAAAGCTAACTTTCAGATCTTTCCAACAATATATAATAGTATACACTTATTTTCCAACAATTCGGCCATACTGGCGCCTAACTTGGTATTCTCCAAGTTAGGCGCCAAGACAAAAGGATAGCCTCCAAGTGCTTGCTGCCAGGGTGGCACCTAGGCGCCAGTGACCATCAACATGCCCAATTGCTCACTGCCAAGCTCAAGTCTAACTTCACTTTAGGTGCCACACTAATGAGAAGCAATGTTCCCCACGCTCAATCAAGCAAGCAACGAAGATCCTATTTAATTTTGATTAAAACTTTTATTTTATTTACAAATATAAAAAGATATTATTTAGTTTTAGAAAATATATTTTACATTAAGTAGGGTTAGATATAAAAGGAAAAAGAATCAGCCCTTCGGGATACTCTCTTCTCATACCTCATTTCGCACTTTACAGTTTTACAGAACCCTACTTTTCTCTCTGAACCATGAGCAACTAAACCTCCACTATTAAGGTTAGGAGCTCTGTTTATTCTATGGATTAATATTATTACTGTTCTATTTTAATTCATGTATTGATTTTGAATTCAAGAATTGTTTTCGTTCTTTATCTTATGAATCTGGGTGGAACAGAAGTATGACCCTTGTTCTAATTGAGTTCTTGTAAAATTTGGAAAAGCTCTTTGCTTGAACAACAGCTTGAAAATAATTACTCCTAAATTTCTAATTATCTGGACTTAACAGGATACGTGACATATAATCCTCTTATATTTGGATAATTAGGATTTCTGTGGCATATAAACTAGAATTGAACTTAACCCTCTAATTGGAATCAAGTGACCAAGGAATTGGCGGTTGATGAAGGTTAGATGAGACTAAAAAGGTCTAAGGAATTAGGATTTAGTCAGATATAGTTTGCCATGAATTGAATCTTGCATGATTAAAATAGTTGGTAAGAAAAGTTAATCTGAAAAATAAATATCTCTAAAACCTTAACTGTTTTACTCATATATTTCACAACCCGTTTACTACTTGCTTTCTGATTTCATGAATTTACTGTTTAATGCTTCTAAACACTCAAACACCATTTTCTGTTTCTCTAACTAAGTAAATCATGCAATCATTGTTGCTTAGCCCATCAATCCTCGTGGGATTGACCCTCATTCACTTGAGGTACTACTTGGTACGACCCGGTGCACTTATCGGTTAGTTTGTGGGTTATAAATTTCACACCAACAGGGGAAGGATACGACTAAGCAGGAGTTTCTGACCTTCTTCCTCACGCCGGCGCTAAAAAGAATAGTAGCAGGAGAAGAAGAAGAAGAGCAGACGCGGTGGCAGATGTAACACCCTATCACCCTATACCTTACTTACCTCTAGCCATAAAGCAAAAGATGACAAAACACTACAACAATTCTAAAATTCATACAATAATATATAATCAAGGAATATAATACACTAGAAGTCTGATGAAAGAATAAAAGCTTAAAGACGCAGAAAACAGAGATACAAAAGCGCGAAGTGTTCACACACGATAACTAAATCGCAAAGGTAAGAAGAAGAGATTATGGAAACAAGATAAACAAGGTACTTATATATATAACAGGCTACAGAGTTTAGGCCGACTAGTTAAAATAGATACAACAGAGTTTTTGAAAGTTAAAACGGATACATCCTGTCTCTTAAAATTTAAGCCTCTAAGGCAACAAGTACAATAATCAAAATGAGAGAATAACTACAGCAAAATAAACAAAAGACAAAAGCGAGCCATTATCCACTCTGTCACTATCTGCAAACTCACCGAGGTGGGTTGCGACCTGCATCTGAAAAATAATAACAACATATGGTATGAGAACCGGAGATTCTTAGTATAGTAACAGTGCCCAATAGATAAGATATAAGGTTCCGGAAAGCCAAAGGTAATCCTAGAACTTCAAACCAATATAAAGATTCAACTTATAATAAAAATTTAACCCATAAAAAGGTTATCTAACTTAGGGGATTCCTAAACTAACAGATCACCGCTGTCCTATAGCCTTCGTCAACCTATTCTCCATGCAATCCCATCACCATCGCCTACCAATCTTCTTCAATCCTAATAGAAAACACAAGTAGTGCAAGCAGGTAAAACACAAGTAATATACATATATAGCAAGTAGTTCAATTAGCAATTAAACATGTTATACAAGTTGGCACAACGCAAGTAAACAAAGCAAACAATCACATAAGAATGCATATGATGAATTCCTATCCTATTGGTCGTGATATCACTTGCCGATTCAACTGCCAACCCGACACATCACTTTGGGATGTTGCCTTTCGCTCACAAATAATTAGCGCTCCAGGGATATAGTGCCCGACACACTATCTAGGGATATAGTGCCCGACACACTCTTATGACTCGAAAAGATGCGAGCAGGATACTCTGCCTCAGACCTCACATCTGAACGTAAGTAGGATTAACCACCGTCCTTACACCGGCGCCGCAACCTCGACAAGCGGGATTAACCATCGTCTTTGCCAGGCGCATAGCGACTTACCAATCATAGCACATAAGAAATATATATCCATTTCACTGAATACTTCTCATTCTCATTAGTTTCATCAATCTCAATCTTTCATTTTCTCAGTTCATCATCAACGCAACACTCTGCCAACTCGCTCTAGTTATTCCATCCACAGAACTTCCCAAGCATAAGTCACCGTCTCTAACTCACAACAGAAAATACCCATTTAAATTCACTTATTGTGCTCTCCCTTGTTTCAAAGCCTAAATACTAGTTAGGGGATCTTAAACAAGTTTTATGAAATTTTATAAGCTTATTGGGGTCTTTAAACAGTTAAAAATAGGGATTTTGGTGAAAAACAAGGGTTGTGCGTATGCATTAAAGCCGTGTGTATGCATGCCCCAGACAGCTTTCCCAGCCTATGCTACGCAAAACTTGCAAAATTTTCAGGATGTTTGTATGCACACCCCCTTGTGCATCGCAACACACGCTCTAGTCTGTGCGAGTGCAGGATAGTGTGTGTGGGCATACAAACCAGAATTTCTGATTTTTTGCAACATTATAGAGTTCAGTTTTTTATACTGAATTTTCGACATTTATAATTTTTTCTACAAAAATCCAATTTCCCTTATCTTTATACCGTTTTACAGCTCTCACAACCATCTTTAATTTGAACAAAGTTCAATCAATTCCAAACTCCGAGGGTAAAGTTATAGCCCGCCGAAGTTGGTTAAAAATAAGATTTTACCAAATTTGTCAAATTCTCAAAGTACCAAATCTCCCCAACCAAACCAATTTAATCACATCCCAACAATACCAAAATAACCCAAAAAATTTATACCAAATATTCCTTAACCATTTCTCAATAATTCAACTATCTAAACCATTCAATTCTCATCTCATCAACTCATTCAAAGTTCTCAATTCAACATAACTCATATCAATACTCATTAATTTCCCTAAATTGTCATCAACACTATTATCATCACAATCATCAACAAACATCATCCACCATTAGCCATATCCATCAAAATCATTATTCATCAATTCATCATCATCAAAATTTATAATCATCATCAATTGTCATCAACATCAATAATCATCATAACTCCTCATCAACGTCAACAATCATCATAAATTATTATCAACATTAACTTCATGTCACCACAACAAATTCAACATCAATTAACCAAATTCATGCAATTCATTCAATTTAATCCTATCCTAAGATCACAACATTACATATTATTTAAAGAAAATCAAAACCATACCTTGGCCAATTTCTACACAAGCATGAAAATCACCAAAAATAGTCTCCTCCTCACAAGCCTTTAAGCTTAGCCACCAAAATCAATAAGAATTCCAAGCTAATTCATACAAATAACCAAAAATCAATCCTAGGATTTAACAAATTGACAAACCACAAGGGTTAAGAGATTTCTTACCTTATCCACTGTGGATTGGGATAAAATCCAATAATTACCCAATGCTAGATAGCACCTAAATAACGAAATTCACAAAATTTTCTCAATAACCAAACCCAAAAATACAAAAATATATAGAGCAAAGAATTAGAGAATGGATTTCAAGATACTTATTACTTTGTTTAGATAGAATTGAAGAGCTTGGCAAGAATTTCGCATGGTCACAAACAGCACGCAAATTGAAGCTCCGTAACTCAAGTTATGAGCGATTGAAGATTGGGGTGAATAGTAGTGTTAGGGTTCTCCTTTCCCTTCTAACTCAGCTGCCCCCCTCTCTTTGTTTGATGAATATGGCTAAAAAGGCCTCATTAAAAGGTATATATACGTTGGACTTGGGTCCAACTTAGGCCTAGACCAACCATTTATCGTTTTAGGTTCGTTTGACCTAACTTCGGGCCAAAACCTTTAGAATAAGTGACTGGTTTTCAATTCTAAATATTTTTCTAAGTTTTTCTGTAGTTTTGATTTCTCTTACATAGTACCAGACAGACTTAAGCTAGTACTGCCGGCTAAGTTATCGGTACGCATTTTTACGTATTTTTCACAGAAAATACATTTTCCCACTCAGAAAAATATGCTGAATTTGAAACTTTCGGTACTTACAGCAGCAGCGGCAGAAGCATTTGTAGTAGTAGTGGCAGCAGAATAGTGAGGTTGCTAATGGTGAGATGTTGCCGGAGAGGAGAGGAGAGGAGGTCGCTGACGGTGAGGTCATAACAGAGAGGAGAGATGAGAGAGTTAGAGAGAGACTAGGAGGCAAGAGGTTAGAGAGAGAGAGAAATTCGAAATGAAGGGAAAGATGATTCACAGTTTGAATTTAGGGCAAGATTACTGTCGAATTTTTCAGCGGATAAATCCGACGGTAACACATTGTGGGTCACCAAAATGCAGCGTTCCACTAAACGTGTTTATTGTCAGAAAGATCCGATGATAAATTCGATGCTAAATTTTGCTCATATCTTTCCCGTCTTTCTGCCATTTATTACCGGCAAATTTATCGTCGAAATTGAAACTCCACTGGTGATGCTTTCACTTGATGAATTTGACACCGAAACCCCCCGGTAAATCTTCCAGTGAAGCCGCCGCTAATGTCCGTCACTAAATCCGACAGTATTCAGCACCTTTCTTGTAGTGTCGGTAGATGTTGATTGAATTGAGCTGACCACTGGTGTAACTATAAGTTTGGAGTGTTGCATTTCAGATGTCACCAAGAGTTTATTGATATATTTGGTTTGACTCAGGAAAACATGAGTTGGTAAATAGTATGTGGATTCAATACCTTAGAAAAAATTTACATATCTCAAATCTTTAAGCAAGAAAGTAGAATGAAGCTGAGTAATTGTATTCTATACCCCATTTTTATTACTACTCATGACCAACATATCATCCACATATATTAGAATATATGTGACATGAGAATCTAAAATCTTAGTAAAATAAAGAAGGATCTGAATGAGTGCATGAAAAAGCAAATTTTGATAAAGTAGAAGTTAGAGTGAGATACCATGCATGCGGGGTTTGCTTCAAGTTATAAAGTATTTTATTTAATTTACATACTAGATTAGGATTAGAGTATTGAAAGCCTGACGGTTGACTCATATATTTTTTTTATGTAGAGTGTCATTTGAGAAAGCATTATGAAAGTCATATTACTTGATGCGCCAACCCTTAGATAAAGTTAAAGTTAAGACGAGTCTAATTGTTACAGGTTTAATTATTGGTAAGTATACCTAATCAAAATTAATACCAGCTACTTGTTTAATCCCTTTAGCAACCCATCATGCCTTGTTTCTAATTATCCAACCCCTCAAGTTCTTGTCTACCTCAAACACCTTACTACAACCAATGATATTGACATTGGGTGAAGGTTCAATAAGAGTCCATGTTTTGTGGTAAACCAAAGCTCTATACTAAAAAAACATAGCATATTTCCAATGTTTGGATTATAGAGCAGTCTTAATAGTTTTATAAATTATAAAAGAAGACTCAAAATTGGAAGAGGAAGTAACAACATGGAATGCCTTGGGTTTCAAGTTATCCGTTTTAGATCTAGTAAGCATAGAATGACTATTAGGAGCATTCAAATCAGATGAGGATAAAGGTAATGAAATTTCAATAGTAAAAATAAGGATGGTTGGATCATTAATGGATGAAGGTGGGGCAAAATTTGATTGTATAGTATGATCAGTGAGATGAGAAGGTTTAGAAGTAATGGTGGGAGGAGATTCATGTTCATCATTTCCAATGTGATCTAAACAAGGTTAAGTAGAACAAGTCAGATTAGTTGGTGTTCATACCCTGAGTCGAGCTGTCCGACCCGGGATGTTTAGCAACATGGCGACCGACCTCTCAGGTCCGACTATCCGATCTCTTCTTAAAGAGATCGGCCAAATCAACAGGAAAGCCCAATAAAGGGCCCAAATAGAGGAACATGACCCAAATCCAAAGGCAATCCAAGCCTATAGAGATAAAGGCGGTTCCCTTGAAGATAAGCTGACTTCACTCAAAATAAGATAAGATAAAGATAAGATAACTAACTTATCTTATCAGAAAGGTCAGCCCACGCCATTATAAATACACTGGAGCACCCAGGTATAACTCATACTCTGATTCTACTAAAAACTTGTTTAATACCCATGCTAACTTAAGCATCGGAGTCTCTTGCAGGTACCCCCCACCCTCTGGTGACCAAGGATCAGAGGTGCCGCCAGTCCAACAAGTCGGACACAACAGCTCCAGCCACAACCAGCCAGCCGGACACGTCATCTCCGACCAGTACAGAAGATCTCATCCGAGATCGACCTACAGTTTCAGGTAACCCTCGGAACATTGGCGCATGTATATATTTGCACTTGCTTTTGAATAAAATATATTTTTAGATATTCTACAAATTCTCAAGACGCATTAATCTGAAGCATTCATCGTCCGATTATAAAGCAACAGATCGACAGAAAGTGAAAAACAGATTCACTGCACGATCACGATGGAAGACCAATAAAGATGAAAATGCGATTCATCTAAAGCTCAACCGAAGAAAGACAGAAATCACCTTCTATAAATCGGCAAAGATGAACACAGAATAATGCAAGAAGTTATCGAAAGTGATCCAAAAAAAGAACCTAACGAGGTCATATGGATTGCTAAATAATAACTTAAAGACTGGCCGACATAGAGAAGTCGGACCAAGTCAACCCAAGTTATCAGCAAATCCCTGGAAAGAGGTCTGGCCAACCCTATAAAAGAGGAATTGCTATAACTTAGAAGAGATCGACCTAACGAAGTCGGTCTCCTACAAAAATAAGTTATAAAAGTAATCCCTGAAAGAGACCTGACAAAGGTCCAAGAAAGAGGATTACAAAAATAACTTAGAAGAGATCGACCTAACGAAGTCGGTCTCCTACAAAAATAAGTTATAAAAGTAATCCCTGAAAGAGACCTGACAAAGGTCCAAGAAAGAGGATTAAAAAAATAACTTAGAAGAGATCGACCTAACGAAGTTGGTCTCCTACAAAAATAAGTTATAAAAGTAATCCCTGAAAGAGACCTGACAAAGGTCCAAGAAAGAGGATTACAAAATAACTTAGAAGAGATCGACCTAACGAAGTCGGTCTCCTACAAAAATAAGTTATATAAGTAATCCCTGAAAGAGACCTGACAAAGGTCCAAGAAAGAGGATTACAAAATAACTTAGAAGAGATCAACCTAACGAAGTCAGTCTTCTACAAAAATAAGTTATATAAGTAATCCCTGAAAGAGACCTAACAAGGGTCCAAGAAAGAGGATTACAAAAATAACTTAGAAAGAAGACAACATAAAGAAGTCGACCTCCTACGAAAAGTTATAAAAGTAGTCCCTAAAAGAGACCTAACAGAGGTCCAAGAAAGAGGATTACGAAATAACTTAGAAGAAATCGACATGACAAAGTCGGTCCACTACAAAAATAACTTGGAAAAGGACGACGTAAAATCGGTTGTAGACAAATACAAGCAAGCAAACCGAAATACGAATTGGATCCACACATCTACGACCTCCAAGTACAAAGCAGTTCAAAGAGGCCGAGCAGCAAGGCTCCAGTATTCTAAAAACCCAGAAAAATGCCAAGACAAGCAAGCATGCTATACAATATTATAAAGCTTTAGGGTCAAGCCCAAAATCTTGAAAGCTACTTTTTTTAACAAAAGTTACTAAACAAGCAACCAAAAGGAGTACCAGCAGTCAGCAAAATATTCAACTATACAAAATAAAGAGTTTTAAAGCCCACAAGCCGGGCCAACTATGCAAACATCCAAAGAAAATTCAGCTAAGATTAGAAGACTTCTTGGCAGCATCAGTCCGAGGAGAAGGAAGGCGAGTCTGAATAGGCACAGCATCCATGGTTCCATCATCCCGGTTCAG
Organism: Arachis ipaensis; assembly: GCF_000816755.2. Lineage (NCBI taxonomy): Eukaryota > Viridiplantae > Streptophyta > Magnoliopsida > Fabales > Fabaceae > Arachis > Arachis ipaensis. The sequence goes on along the minus strand of NC_029791.2, from coordinate 17,567,402 downwards.
AATCTGGTAATCCGGGTCAGACACAACTGGAGGAACTGAAGAGGTTGACACTTTGGCAGAAGACACAGGGGGAGGTTCAACATCATCATCATCCTGGTCATCAGGGACAATCTTACCATCCCTCACAACATTATCCAGGCTAAAAAGAGTAAGGTCGGCCTCGGGAGCAATAATCCGAACCTGCTCCCTCAAGCTATCATAGGCAGCAGTTACGCTGCCAACAAGATGACCTTGGAGCTCGGAGTAATTAGCTCGGGCATTCTCCAACTCCTCCCTCAGGCACACCACCTCCCGATAAGATGTCACATAACTGTCCTTATGCCTCAATGCCGTGTCCTCGGCCAACCGCACAGAAGCCGCCAGAGCAAGGGAACTCGCCTTTTCGTTCTCTAGATCCTTCTCCAACTTGGCTACCTTTACCTCAAGCTCTTTCTTCAGGCCCTTCATCTGGTCGAACTCCTGTTTAGCCTCCTCCATAAATTCCTTGGTGGCATGGAGAGGAAGATTCTGAGCAGTTCAGTACAGGGCAGCCCCCATATATGCCATTTTAACACTGTTTCGGGTCATAAAATCCAGATTGCGAAGGATTGACACATCATCCATGGGGAGGGTACCGTAGGGACCGATTTGCTGATCTACGAATTCGATTGTATTAAAATCAGGGGCGTCAAGGTTAAAGGCCTCAATTGTTTTCTGTTTCTTATTGGGAGGAGCACCAGAAGCAATGACAGAAGTCTGTGGAGGATCAGTCAGACGAACTTGAGGAGTGGGGATCACCTTCCTTGGCCCAGGAGAACTTGGCACGGGCGGCTTCACAAGAACTTGAGAAGATCCCTCTCCGGCCGCCTTGGCCGAGATGTTTTGAGCAGCAGCAGCCTTCTTCGCCTTCTTGTAGGCCTTCATGGAATTATTATTTTTCGACATCTCTGAAAATACAGAATCAACCATAAATGACGAGTTACAACATAGGAGAAGAAAAGCTCAGAAACAAGTATAAAAACAAGTTAGACAGTACCCAAAGCAGTTTGAACCAAAGATGGATCACTCAAGAATATTTTTGTATCCAGATGGGGTGGTTCCCCCCCACAAATATTCAAGAACAACTACAAAAGCCCGCTCAACCTCATTAAGCATCTCCCATGTATAACGTGGTACTCTCACATTCTTTTGCCACTTTAGAGGAAAAGCAGGCTCGTCATTCTCATCAAGAAAAAAGGGGCGGACCCCCTCAACAGCACGGACTCGAAAGAAATAATTCTTAAAATATTTAAAAGACTCATCATACATGGCAAAAACTTTATGCCCCTGGGCCGATCTGAAAGAAACCCAGGAAGCTTTCTTTTTGGAAGAACCTCCGGGCTTGACCGAGACAAAAAGATAGAGGAAAAGAGTTTCAAAAGGTGTTACGCCTAACTCTTGGCAAAGCAGTTGAAATATTTTGATAAAACCCCAGGAATTCGGATGAAGCTGGGATGGGGCAATGTTACATGACCACAACAAGTCGGTCTCGAAAGCAGTAAAAGGAAAAGTAACGTCCAACTGGCTGAAGAAATATTCATAGGCGTAGAAGAAGGGACGCTCTCCCTCGACGAAAGTAGGAAAACAAGCCCTCTCATCAGAGTCAGGAGCTACAAGCTCATAATCCCTCTCCCGAGCATTGTTACCACAAATCCTATGACGTTTCCTCAGCTCTACACAAAATTCAGCATCCACGACTGAGACACACATTAGGACAAGGGAGTCCAGCCAATCGGACATCCCCTCGGGAACTTTGGAAGACACCTCTACAATGTTATTGCGAGAAGACATGAGGCCAACTAATCCTACAAAAAGAAAAGAAGATTGGATTACTAAAAAATATCTCGGAAGAGGGGCAAAGCAACTCGACTAATATGATACAAAAGAACAAACAGAAAAGGAAAACCCCAAGACTCAAACCAAAGTCCTGGGGCATCCTTTGGAGGCAGTGGCAAAGCAAGGTTTCAGAAAAAATCTACAGCTTACGTCTCAGCATCCCCCAAACAAAAAGAAGATTTCAAATAGCAAGCATTTTCATAGGAGAAAGACAAAACACAAAAAAGTACAAAAAGTTATCAAAGCCACTATCTTTTTACAAAAAGCTTCGACAACACCAAACATGCCAAGCAGAGAATCGTCAAAGACATAGCCTTTTCTCCAGAATCAAACAAAAACCATCATCGAAAGCACAAGCAAAAACGGTGATAACATGCAAAAGCCCTAAAAGCATCAAGCAACAGGAAAGGCGAAAAAGTTCATACGAAAGACGAAGAAACTCCCAGAACGTACCATACAACAGCAATTAGGCGCAACAAAAACAGAAATATCCAAACTTTCTCTAAGCAAAATCAAAACTTCACCACAAAACCAGAGCCAAAGCAACAAAAGAGAAAAGTAATTCCAAAATGGAACTAACCTGGAGAAATGAGAAGTTACGGAAGAAGTAGAAAGGAAGGAATCGTTGGACCGCTGGAAGGCACCGCAACGCAAGAAAAGACAGAGACAGAAAAAACAAAGGAGTTACAAAGAAAAAGGAAGAAGAGAAACCGTTTTTCTGAGGAAGTAAAATTCAAAATAAGGCCAGGAGAAACGGGGCAATTAATACCAATTAATGAAGGTATTAAACCCTCGCACGTTCCCCAAAACAAAGCGCTAATACAAAAGCGCGCGTTTTTAAGAGGAAAAACGTTCTACATTCAAAAAAACTCTACAAAGAAAGGAATCGACAAAAGTGCTTGAGTTCGGCTTCGCTATAAAAAGTTCGAAGTCAAAAAACTCGACCTCAAAGCAGAACACTGAGCTCAAGCAGGGGCACTGTTCATACCCTGGGTCGAGCTGTCCGACCCGGGATGTTTAGCGACATGGCGACCGGCCTCTTCAGGTCCGACTATCCGATCTTTTCTTAAAGAGATCGGCCAAATCGACAGGAAAGCCCAATAAAGGGCTCAAATAGAGGAACACGACCCAAATCCAAAGGCAATCCAAGCCTATAGAGATAAAGGCGGTTCCCTTGAAGATAAGCTGACTTCACTCAAAATAAGATAAGATAAAGATAAGATAACTAACTTATCTTATCAGAAAGGTCAGCCCACGCCATTATAAATACACTGGAGCACCCAGGTATAACTCATACTCTGATTCTACTAAAAACCTGTTTAATACCCATGCTAACTTAAGCATCGGAGTCTCTTGCAGGTACCCCCCACCCTCCGGTGACCAAGGATCAGAGGTGCCGCCAGTCCAACAAGTTGGACACAACAGTTCCGGCCGCAACCAGCCAGCCAGACACGTCATCTCCGACCAGTACAGAAGATCTCATCCGAGATCGACCTACAGTTTCAGGTAACCCTCGGAACAGTTGGTTCAGTCTAGAGATGGCAATAGGGTGGGTAGGGCTAACAACACTTTTAGCCTATTCTGGACAAAAATGCAAGCCAAGTTGTCTAGCCGTAGCATGAAGATGTTTTCTCTAGTGAGCAGATGCACCCTTGTTCAGTAAGTTCTTTCCTCTATCCCAAGTTACACAATGTAAACCATGAAGATTCTAAATGAAGTTTGTAATCAAATTGATAAAGTTTGCATAAAGTTTTTTTTTTGGAGGGCTACTTTTGAAAAAAAGATCCATCACATCAACTAGGATACTATTTGTATGCCTGAAGAACTTGGTGGACTAGGATTACGCAAGGTGTAGGAGTCCAACAACCTCTTCCTCATGAAGCTATTATCGGGGATATTTAATAACAAAGATGCGTTGTGGGTAAAGGTCATGAAGGCCAAATACGAATGTGAGGATAACCCCATTCCCAAAGTGATCAAGAGAATGAACAGTTCAGATGCGTGGAGAGGAATTGTTAAAGTTTAGAATCAATTTCAACAGAATCTTATCTGGAAGATCGAGGGAAAAGAATCAAGATTTGGAAGGATCATTGAATCCCAAAAATAACTAACTTGAGTGAGCTTTTGTTAATTCATACCAGCGAGGACAAAGAAAACAAGAGCTTAGGGAGTTACGCTACACCCAAGGGAGATTGGACTGGGGTAAGTTATCTCAATTTGTCCCAAAGAAGGAAACAGACTTGATTCACACTCTAAAAGTCCCACACTGCACCCAACTCTAGGACAAAATTTAATAACCTGGCTACCAGACTCTCAAGGTAAATTTTTAATCAAATCAGCATATGAAACATACTATGTGAAAGATAATGATCAAGAGCACAACTTTAAAATATGTTGACGAGTAAGAATTCCTCAAAGATTAAAATCCTTCTCTTGGATTTTCAGTCATAATGCACTTTTAACAAATGCTAAAAGGAAGAGTAGGGGATTTACCAAAAATGGTGGCTGCCCTAGATGTCCGAATATTGAAGAGAGCTTGCTCCATGTGTTGAGGGATTGCCTTACGCCTGAAGCTTTTGGAGTTGTGATGCATGAGCATCTTTAGTTGTATTTAGTTATTATTTCTTTGAATAAAGTTGGTGATTTTCTTAACTATATTAAGATTCTTATGCTTTTAGTCAATTTTTTTGGAGTTTTTTTAAGCTTTGATTTATGTAGAAAAGTGTTAAAAACTAAAAAAAAAAAGGATAAGGAGGAACCAAGAATTGAAGACAAGTGTAAAGAGAATTCGTGGATACTATCAAGGAGCTACACAAGTTCAAATGATGCAGTTCTAGCAGCATTAGAAAGTCAACTTCTAGAGCTTTCAAATGATATATAATAGTCTATAATTTCTCTCTGGCTTCACGGCGTTAAACGCCAAACCGCGTCCCACTACTCATTCTTCTCGGGAGGAGCGGCACTGAACGCCAAGAAAGTGGTGCTAAATGCCATACTCGCAGCCCAGGACCCAAAAAATCATTATTAATGATAAGATTTGATTGTCAAAAAAGGGGAGATACGTTTGGATGCTGGGAATAAAAGATTTTGCTTTAAAAAGGGGAAGGAAGCAACGCATAAGGGAGCTCCTCTCTTCTCTTTTTTGTTTTTAGTTTTAGGTTTTACATTAGAATTAGGATTTGAATTTGCTGCACTATGAACAATTAAACTTCCATTATTAAGGTTAGGAGCTCTGTTCATTTTTTTATAGATTATTAATCTAAGTATTTTATTTTATATAAGGTTTATGCTTTGATTTATTTCATGATTGAGTTTTTGTTTTTCATCCCTAAAGATTTAGAATTGTTGAAAAACATTTTAACTCCGTCTTCGATTCTAAATATTAATTTGAAAACATTTAATATTTGAATTAGTTTGAAAACTCTTTCTCACTACTTTTTTATTTAACTAGGAATAGTTTAAAGAGTGCACGACACTTTGTAAGTTTCAGTTATTTAGGACTAGCTTGGATAAGCGACATATAATTCAACCTAAGGACTATTCTTGAATCTTACTTGAAATTGAATCATAAGTGTGCTTCACCTCTTTTTCTTAAGTAATTGACTATGGAATTAGCGGTTAATTAGGTTAAAGAGAAATTGAATTGCCAAGAAATTGGAATTTGATTATTTATGATTCATCGTGATTAATCTTTGCATACCTCATCTAAATAGACACAAGGATTATTTTCCTAAGGAGTGAACATCTCTAACACCTTAACTATCTTTATCATATTACTTTCTTAACCAATTTTAGTTTGTTCTTGTTTAATTCTCTATTTTCATGTTATTTACTATTGAAACCCTTATTTTTTTTATTGTCTGACTAGAATAATCAATTGACTATTGCTTGCTTAATCCGTTAATTCTCGTGAGAACGATAACCTACTCCCGCTACTTGATATGATCTGGTGCACTTGTCGGTAATTTGTGGTTTAAAAATTCCACATCAAATAGCAGCTCAACTAGGGACCCTCAGGACCCCTTTTTTAGTCAAAACTTCAAGAATTGGCTCAAAGAGAACCTGAGCAAAGCCTCTTGCATAAATTATGGGACTCCATGACCCACCTTCTTTCTCACTATACGCAACATCATTTGGAGAAAGTGGAATAAGTTAATCTTCAGACAAGAGAATAACCCATTTCAGTAAGTTACTGCGGAAGTAAAAGGATAGCAAAAAATTACAATGAAGTTCTTGGCCTCACCAAACAAAGCAGCAGGAAACTTAGACCAAAAACATCCATTCTGATAGAGTGAAAACTGCCGAAGAAAGGTTGTAACAATATTAATATGGATGGGTCAATCCTCCAAGCCTCCAATTTGTGTTCCTATGGAGGAATCATCAAAAACTCAAATAGCATGATACTAGCTTAGTTTAATATTGGGAAAGTAACGATTAAAGAAGCTGAGTTATGAGCAATTTACCTGTGTTTAAAGATTGCTAGTGACATGGGTCTAAACTGGATCAAGCTCGAAATTGACTCCACTTACATTGTTAGGTTGCCAGAGAATAATTCATCCCCTATTCATGGAAACATCTCTCTCATTCGAACAATAAAGGATCTTCAAGCTAAACTAAGAGAGTTCAACATCAGCCATACTTTGCAAGAAGCAAACTTCAATGCTGATGCCTTGGCGAAGCCTGCACATGGTTTTCAGGCAGGTCTTCACCTTTTTGCGGACCCTCCCCCTTTCTTGTCTCCATTTCTAGAAGCAAATAGAAGAAATGTTACGTTTTCTAGAATTATAAGAGAGTAGTATATTTTTTTTGTTTTTGGGCCATTTGAGCCCCTTCACCATAAAAAAAAGTATATTGCTAAATGTATTTATTTATTTTAAATTCATTCATTATGATCATAAATCATTTTAAGATGTAATTTTTCATTTGTATTTTTATTTTATTTTTAAATTTAA